>NC_133409.1:100122500-100220000 GCF_049350105.2 Macaca mulatta
GAAGGCTGAGGCAGGAGAATGGCGTAAACCTGGGAGGCGGAGCTTGCAGTGAGCTGAGATCCGGCCACTGCACTCCAGCCCGAGCTACAGAGCGAGACTCTGTCTCAAAAAAAAAAAAAAAAAAAAATCTACATACTCTTTGACTCATCAATTTCACTTGGAAAAAATGATCCTACAGGTACACTTGCACATGTGTAAAAGGTTACATAAAAGGTTATTCATAGCACACAAATGTACATCAATAGGTCCATAAAATGGAATATTTTAAAGCTCTAAGGAACCATTTTATGTATTGATATAAAATGATCTCCAAAAGCTATTGTGAAATTTTCAAAAAGAAATAAATTGCAGAACAAAACATAGTATGTGTTACCATTTAAGTAAAAAGGAGAAACAAAAGCATGTAATGCTTTTAATATAATGCAGTACACGAAAGAACAACATATGCATAATACATCTCTGGAAGAAAATACTAGAAACTGACAACATTAATTGCCTACAGGGAGGTGAGCTAGGTGGATGAGGGGCAGGAGTTGGAACAGACATTTTACTAGAGCTTTTTAATTTGGAACTACATGAGTGTACTACCTATTCCTAAATACATTAATAAAATGTAATTTTAAGTAGGAAAAGTCCTAGTTAAGAGAGAAAGACAGGCTCGATGAAAATCAAAATCAAAATCACTGGAGCAGAAAAAGTGATAGATAAGAAAAATGTTAACGCTGGGCACAGTGGCTTCTGACTGTAATCCCAACATTTTGGAAGCCTAAAGCAGGAAGATCACTTGACCCCAGGAGTTCACGGCTGCAGTGAGCTATGATCTTGACACCGCACTCCAACCTGGACGAGGGTGAGACACTGTCTCTGAAAAAAACAGGCAGGCCGGGGGGAGGCAAGAAAGAAAACAAGAAGAATGTTAAGGAAAGAAACAAAAGAATTTCATGACTCATTAAATGTGGCATGTAAGAGAGAAGAGTTTATAAACCCTCCCAGATTTCTGACTTGGGAAAGTAAGTGACTATATTGGTGCCACTGACCAAGATAATGAATGCAAGGAGAATAATATATTTAAAGAAAAGAAAACTAGTACAGTTTTGAATATGTTATATTTGAAGTGTTGTGGGACCACATGTTCCTAGATTGGAAGAATATTGTTAAAATGTTCATACTACCCAAAACATCTATAGATTCAATACAATCCCTATCAAAATACCAATGACATTCTTCACAGAAATAGAAAAAGAATCCTAAAATTTATATGGAACCACAAAAGATCCAGAATAGCCAAAGCTACCCTAAACAAAAAGAACAAAACTGAAGGAAGCACATTCCCTGACTTAAAAATTATACTATAGAGCTACTGTAAGCAAAACAGCATGGTACTGGCATAAAAACAGACATATGGACCAATGGAACAGAATAGAGAACCCAGGATAATATCCACACACCTACAGTGAACTCATTTGCAACAAACGTGTCAAGAACATACACTGGGGCTGGGCCCGGTGGCTCACACCTGTAATTCCAGCACTTTGGGAGGCCAAGGCGGGTGGATCATGAGGTCAGGAGATCGAGACCATCCTGGCTAACACGGTGAAACCCTGTCTCTACTAAAAAAAAAAAAAATTAGCTGGGCATGGTGGGGGCGCCTGTAGTTTCAGCTACTTGGGAGGCTGAGGCAGGAGAATGGCGTGAACCCAGGAGGCGGAGCTTGCAGTGAGCCAAGATGGCACCACTGCACTCCAGCCTGGGAGACAGCAAGACTGTCTCACAAAAAAAAAAAAAAGAACATACACTGGGGAAAGGGCAGTCTTCAATAATTGGGGTTGAGAAAACTGAATGTCCATATACAAAAGAATGAAACTAGATTCCTATCTCTTGCCATACACAAAAATCAAATTGATTAAAGACTTAAATCTAAGACTTCAAACTATGAAACTGTTACAAGAAAACATTGGGGAAAATCTCCAGGACATTGGTCTGGGCAAAAATTTCTTCAGCAATACTCCGCAAGCACAGGCAACCAAAACGAAAATATACAAATGGAATCACATTAAGTTAAAAAGCATCTGCCCAGCAAAGGACACAGTCAATAAAGTGAAGGAAAAAAACACAGAATGGGAGAAAATATTTGCAAACTACCCATCTGACAAAGGATTAATAACCAGAATATATAAGGAGCTCAAACAACTTGATAGGCAAAAATAATCAGATTATTAAAATGGGCAAAATATTTAAATAGACACTTCTCCAAAGAAGACACACAAATAGAAAACAGGTATATGAAAAGGTGCTCAACATCCCTGATCATCAGAGAAATGCAAATCAAAACTACAATGAGATGTCATCTTACCCCACTTAAAATGGCTTATATCCAAAAGACAGGCAATAGCAAATGCTGGCAAGGATGAGGAGAAAAGGGTACTCTTGTACACTGTTAGTGAGAATGTAAATTAGTACAACAACTAAGGAGAATAGTTCAGTGGTTCCCCAAAAGACTAAAAATTGAGCTACCATATAATTCAGCAATCCCACTGCTGGGTATATACCCCAAAGAAAGGAAGTCAGTATATTAAAGAGATATCTCTACTCCTATGTTGTTGCAGCACTGTTTACAATACCTAAGATTTGGAAGCAACCTAAGTGTCCATCAACAGATGAATGGATAAAGAAATGTGGTACATATATACAATGGAGTACTATTCAGCCATAAAAAAAGAATGAGATCCTGTCATTTGCAACTGATAGTGACAGGAGACAGAGTCTTAGGCAGACAAGGATGGGTCTGGTGAAACCTGATCTTCAAGCCAAAGACAGCCTGAAGCCTGAAAACCAAGCTGCTAGTTACAGGTGGAGTCCATGACCAGAGTAAGAACTTCCTCAATGCCCTTTCGTCAATTAAATGGTCCTTTTTCCAGGCCCACCCATGGATCAATCAGCATGTACTCCCCCATTCTGAGCCCATAAAAACCCCAGACTCAGCCTCACAGAGGGCTACCAGCTTTCAGGCCCCCTCTTACACACAGGGGTACCAAGTTCAGGTCCCCTCTCATTGACAAGAGCTTTTCTGTCACTCAGTACAATTCTTCTTTTCCTTGTTCACTCTCCAGTGTCTGTGTACCTCATTCCTTTTGGTTGCAGGACAAAAACCCAGAACCCACTGAACAGTGGGTGCAAAAAGAGCTATAACACTGTAACCCTCCCTCCTGCTCACTGAGCAATGGGGGAGAAAAAAAAACACTGGAAATCACATGCTATGCCTGCCAAGCTGCCAGTGGTGGAACCAAACAAGCTGTGACATGCCCCCGTTCACCGAAGCTGTGGGTGATGGGGAGCTGTGGGTGGTAGGAACAAACAACAGCTGTACCACTTCCTGGGGGTCTGAACTATAAAGCTCTCTGGGGGCTTAGACCTTGGGACTCCCTGAGCAAAACCTGTGATACCACTTGGAGCTCCACAGTTGCTGGCATCTCTGAGTTTTTGGGTAATGCCATATCCCCCTCGTCCGGACACTGACAAGCAAGGTGGAAGCCAGTCATGGCATAACAAACCAGTGCAAACTGCGGCAGGTGCAAGATCCAGGCTGGTAGTGCAAGCTGAGCGCAGCCTGCCAGGCTGAGTGGGAACAGCGAGCCCAGCAGGCCCCAGTAAAGTTCTGGCAGAGGTGACACCAGCCACAGAGATTTCCAGCTGGTGAAACAGCACCAAAAGAATCCTGTGTCACAACAACATGGATGGAACTAGAGATCATTATGTTACATTAAATAAGACAAACATTGCATGTTCTCACTTATTTGTGGGATCTAAAAAATCAAAACAATTGAACTCATGGATTTGGAGAATAGAAGGTTGGTTACCAGAGGCTGGGAAGGTTAGTGGGGGGTTGCAGGGGGGTGGGGATGGTTAATGGGTACAAAAAAATAGAAAGAATAAATAAGACCTAGTATTTGAAAGTCAACTACTGTTGACTTTCCTCACAGGATTGGAAAAAAACACTTAAAAAGTTATATGGAACCAAAAAAGAGCCCACATAGCCAAGAGGCATCATGCTACCTGACTTCAAACTATATTACAAGTCTACAGTAACCAAAACAGCATGGTACCAGTACCAAAACAGACAGACAATTGGAACAGAACAGAAGCCTCAGAAATAACACCACACATCTATAACCATCTAATCTTTGACAAACCTGATACAAACAAGCAATGGGGAAAGGATTCCCTATTTAATAAATGGTGTTGGGAAAACTGGCTAGCCATATGCAGAAAACTGAAACTGGACCCCTTCCTCACACCTTATACAAAAATTAACTCAAGATGGATTAGAAACCTAAATGTAAGACTAAAACCATAAAAAAAAATAAAAAATAAAAAATAAAAAAACTAGAAAAAAAAACCTAGACAATGCCATTTAGGATATAGGCATGGGCAAAGACTTCATGTCTAAAACACCAAAAGCAATGGCAACAAAAGCCAAAATTGACAAATGGGATCTAATTAAACTAAAGAGCTTCTTCACAGCAAAAGAAACTATCATCAGAGTGAACAGACCACCTCCAGAATGGGAGAATATTTTTGCAATCTATCCATCTGACAAAGGACTAATATCCAGAATCTACAAATAAACAATTTTACAAGAAAAAAACAACCCCATCAAAAAGTGGGCAAAGGTTATGAACAGACACTTCTCAAAAGAAGACACTGAGGCAGCCAACAAACATATGAATAAAAGCTCATCATCACTGGTCATTAGAGAAATGCAAATCAAAACCACAATGAGATACAATCTCATGCCAGTTAGAATGAAGATCATTAAAAAGTCAGGAAATAACAGATGCTGGAGAGGATGTGGAGAAACAGGAACACTCTTACACTGTTGGTGGGAGTGTAAATTACTTCAACCATTATGGAAGACAGTGCGGTGATTCCTCAAAAATCTAAAACTAAAAATACCATTTGACCCAGCAATCCCATTACTTGTTACATACCCAAAGGATTATAAATCATTATACTATAAAGACACATGTACATGTATGTTTATTGTGGCACTATTCACAATAGCAAAGACTTGGAACCAACCCAAATGTCCATCAATGATAGACTGGATTAAGAAAACGTGGCACATATACACAACGGAATACTATGCAAACTTAAAAAAGGATGAGTTCATGTCCTTTGCAGGCACATGGATGAAGCTGGAAACCATCGTTCTCAGCAAACTAACACAAGAACAGAAAACCAAACACCACCTGTTCTTACTCACAAGTGGGAGTTAAACAGTGAGAACACATGGACACAGGGAGGGGAACATCACACACTGGGGCCAGTTGCGGGGTGGAGGGCTAGGGGAAGGATAGCATTAGGAGAAATACGTAATGTAGATGATGGGTTGATGGGTGCAGCAAACCACCATGGCCCATGCATACCTATGTACCAAAACTGCACATTCTGCACATGTACCCAGAGCTTAAAGTAAAATAAAAAACAAAGACAGCCAGACATTATGTATCTCCTGAATCATAAGATTACAGATTCAATAATAAGATTATATAATCAATGTACTGAAAGTATAGAAGATTGAAGAATGTGTTACAGTATTATAAGGCTGGGTATGGTGGCTCAGAATTAAATTCATAGGCATTGAGTTTCAAGTCAGCTAGCATCAAAAGACAGCCAGACATTATGTGTCTCCTGAATCACAGTAAGATTATAGATTCAATGTACTGAAAGTACAGAAGACTAAAGAATGTGTTAAAATATTATGAGGCTGGGCATGGTGGCTCACACCTCTAATCCAAGCACTTCAGGAGGCAGAGGTGGGCAGATCATTTGAGTCCAGAAGTTCGAGACCAGCTTGGCTAACATGGCAAAACCCTGTCCCTACTAAAATACAAAAATTAGTCAGGTGTGGTGGTGCAAACCTGTAATTGCAGTTACTTGGGAGGCTGAGGCACCAGAATAACTTGAACCCAGGAGGCACAGGTTGCAGTAAACCAAGATTGCACCACTGCACTCCAGTGTGGTTGACAGAGTGATTCTGTCTCCAAAAAAATAAATAAGCTGGGTGTGGTGGTGCACGCCTGTAATCCCAGCAATTTGGGAGGCCAAGGCAGGCGGATCACTTGAGGTCAGGAGGTCGAGACTAGCCTGGCCAACATGGTGAAACTCCATCTCTACTAAAACTACAAAAACTAGCTGGGCATGGTGGCAAACACCTGTAATCCCAGCTACTTGGTAGGCTGAGGCACAAGAATCGCTTGAACCTGGGAGGCAGAGGTTGCAGGGAGCCGAGACTGTGCCACTACACTCCAGCCTGGGTGACAAAGCAAGACTCCATCTCAAAAATAAATACATAAATAAATAAATATTATGAACATAAAATCTGTAAACAAAACTGTAAGAAACAATAAATCAAATGACTCAATTTCTTCAACAAATAAAATGTGAGGGGAAACAAAAAAAGATGAAGAAGGCAGAGCCTTCATGGCTTAGTCACTTCCCCCAAGTCTCCATCTCTTAACATATCACATTAGGGATTAAGTTTCAGCACATGAATTTTGGGGAGTGATATTGTTTGGCTGTGTCCCCACCCAAATCTCAACTTGAATTGTATCTCCCAGAATTCCCACGTTTTGGGAGGGACCAAAGGACCCAGGGGGAGGTAACTGAATCATGGGGGCCAGTCTTTCCCGTGCTATTCCCGTGGTAGTGAATAAGCTTCATGAGATCTGATGGGTTTATCAGGGGGTTTTGCTTTTTCTTCTTCCTCATTTTCTCTTGCTGCTGCCATGTAAGAAGTGCCTTTCACCTTCCACCATGATTCTGAGGCTCCCCTGCCATGTGGAACTGTAAGTCCAATTAAACCTCTTTTTTGTCCTAGTCTTGGGTGTGTCTTTATCAGCAGCATGAAAACACACTAATACAGGGGGACACCAACAGTCAGACCACAGCAGGCAGAAAGGAGTTTGTGATTGCACTGAGGTACACAGAGAGCACCTCAGCTGACTGCTAAATTATTTATCTTGGCCTAGGTAGGAGTCACAAGAATGCTCAACTTTTAATAATTCATTAATGTATACATTGTCTGTAGTATGTTAGGCAATAAAAAATATTTAAAATAAAAATAAAGTTTAAATGTAAATCACATTAGGCTGTTCCTGTGCCTGAAACTTTCCAGTAACTTTCTATCACAATCTGAACAAAATCAAAATTTCTTCCTTCCAGCTGGGTGCAGTGGCTCACGCCTGTAATCCCAGCACTTTGGGAGGCTGAGGCAGGCAGATTGTCTGAGGTCAAGAGTTCGAGACCAGCCTGACCAACATGGAGAATTCCCGTCTCTACTAAAAATACAAGCCTGTAGTCCCAGCTACACGGGAGGCCGAGGCAGGAGAATTGCTTGAACCTGGGAGATGGAGGTTGCAGTGAGCCAAGATCATACCACTGCACTCCAGCCTGGGCAACAGAGCAAGGTTCCATCTCAAAAAAAAAAAAATCCTTCCTTCTAATCTCATATTCTTCCATTCTCCATTTTTTGTTGTTGCTGTTGTTTGTTTTTTGTTTTAAATAGAAACAGGGTCTCACTGTGTTGCCCAGGCTGGTCTTGAACTCCTGGTGGTGGCGGCAGCAACCCATCTGGAGTGGCTGCTGTGAAGACGCCTCTGCAACAGGGGAGGCATGACCAGGGCTACACACTTCACAGAACCGGCAGGTGCCAGGAAGAGACAAAAGCTCTGCCCCCTAACAAGTTGGCAGGATGGGAGCCCCTCGCTCCTGGGTGCAGCTGTGGTTGCCCAGTGATGGCTCCAGACCTGAGCATCCCTGCACTCAAGGGCTCAGGAAACCTCCCTGCCCCCCCCGACTCGTTAGTACCTGCTCCTGCTCTCTGGTCTTTCCCCACTCCCTGCGCCTACTCCAGAGCAGAGCAAAGTGTGACTGAGCCCAGGTGCTGTCACAACCTGGCTGGGTGTGCACACACTCAGGGCAGTGCTGACACACCAGCTCCCTGCCACCTAGGTCCCTTCTTGACTTTGGGCGCTGATGTGCACAGGAGGGAGGCTGAGTGGGGGCTGAGGGCAGCTCAGTGGGCCTGCAAGTGCCCCTTGGCATGAACGGCCTGGGCACAGTGGATGGCATGTTGATGGCAGCAGGAGGCAGACAGGCTCCTAAGCAGAAAGGGGCAGATCCCCAGTGAAACCCCACCTTCAAGCCAGGAACAGCCTGATGCCTGGAGGCTAGGCTGCCAGTTCTGGATGGAGTCCGTGGCCCAGAGTGAGAACTCGTGGTGCTTTTTCTGGGCCTGCCCATGGCTGCCCATGGAGCAATCAGCACGCCCTTCCCTTCTGAGCCCATAAAAACCCCAGACTCTTCCAGATTTAAGTAGACATTGGGACTACCAGCAGCAGGAAGGAGGTGCAGGTCTCCTCAACCCGTCGGGACAACCTACCTGCCAAAAGGAGCTACCCACTGTGAGTCTCCTCTCTGCTGAGAGCTGGACACTTGTCAGCACAACTTGCCTGTACAAAAGAGCTACCCACTGTGGGCCTCCTCTCCACTCAGAGCTGGACACTCATCAGGACAACTTGCCTGTGGAAAGGCTACCCATCTTGGGTCTCCTGAGAGCTGTTATGTCACGCAGTGAAGCTTCTCTCCACCTTGCTCACCCTCCAGTTGCCCACATACCTCATTCTTCCTGGAAGTGGGACAAGAACTCAGGACCAGCCAAATGGTGGGACTGAAAGAGCTGTAACACAAACAGGGTTGAAACATGTACCCTCATTTGCCACATTGCAGGTGATAAGAAGGAGAGAAAAGCTGCAGCCCCTCAGGGAGTGCAGACCTAGGGGCTCCCCAAGCTGGGACTGTGACATCCTCTTTGGGGCTCTGCAGTTCCTGGCATCTCCAAGCTTCTGAGCACCACCATGTTCCCCTCATCCAGACATGGTGCCTGCAGTGGAAGCTGCATGCAGTACATCTGGTCCAGCTGCAGCCTCACACGGAGGCGGCACCGTGTTAGTGCCTGGAACTGCCTGCCCCACCACAGCAGCAGCCAGCATGCCTGGCTGCGTGCAGTGGTTGGACCCCATGCTCACTGGCCCACACACCCCTGGCTGCTCCATGCCTGGCTCACCCTTGGCAGGTGTGGGATCTGGGCCAATAGCACAAGCCAAGCACACACTGCCAGGCCAAGTGGGTCAAAAGAGCCCAGCAGGCACAAGCTATACTCAGGCAGAAGGCACTGCCAGCCACAGAGGTTTCCATTTGGCAAAGTGACACCCCAAGGATTCCATGACACTGGTCTCAAGCAATCCTCCTGCCCCAGCCTCCCAAAGTGCTGGGATTACAGGCATGGGGACTGTACCTGGCCATTCTTTGCCTTTTTAAAGGTACTGCAGTCACATTAGCTTTCTTTCTGTTTCTTGAGTATGCTAACTTTATTTTACATTATATCTTCCCTCTGTCTGGGGACTTCACTTTGTGCCTTTTGTTTAGAGCAATTTTACCCCACATCTTATATGCAGAGGGCTTCTGTGCTCCCTCAAATCCATTATCTATTATATCTTCCTATTTTATATTTATCACATTACTTATCATTATCTGAAATTACCTTCCTTAATTATTTACTTTTTCTGTCTTCCACTAAAACAAAAGTGTTATGAGAGCAAGGACTTGTCTGACCTATTCACTGTTGTAACCTCTGCTCCTAGAACAGTGCCTGACACACAAAAGGTACTCAGTGAATTAAATCACTGAGAGAGAGTGTAGTATAAGAAGAGAAGAGAACCAAGAACAGACCATAGGAAACGCCTACATTTAAGGAAGAGATAGATAAAGAGAAGGAAGCTAAGAAACCATCTGAACCAAGAAAAAGAGGTGACCCAGGAGCCAGAGAGTAAAGTGATGATTCCTTATATTATTTACTGTTTATAATGAACTTGTCCCTTGGACCTTGCATTAGTCCATTCTCACACTGCTATTAAAAAATACCTGAGACTGGGTAATTTATTCTTTAAAATAAGTTTTTTTTGTTTGGTTTTGTTTTTCTGAGACAGGGCCTCACTCTGTGGCCCAGGCTGGAGTGCAGTGGTGCAATCTCGGCTCACCCCAACCTCTACCTCACAGGTTCAAGTGATTCTCCTGCCTCAGCCTCTCGAGTAGCTGGGATTACGAGTATCCACTACTATGCCTGGCTAATTTGTGTGTGTGTATTTTTTAGTAGAGATGGGGTTTCACCATGTTGGCAGGCTGTTTTCAAACTCCTGACCTCAAGGGATCCACCCACCTCAGCCTCCCAAAGTTCTGGCATTACAAGCATGAGCCACCACGCCCAGCCTGAAAAATAAGTTTAATTGGTTATTAGTTCTTCAGTCTGTACAGGAAGCAAAGCAGCTTCTACTCCTGGGGAGGCCTCAGGGTGCAAGGTGAAGGGGAAATGTCATGTCTTACACGGATGGAGCAGGAAGAGAGAAAAGAAGGAGGGGCTACACACTTTTAAATAACCAGATTTCCCAAGAACTCACTATCATGATGACAGGCCCAAGGGAGACAGTGTTAAACCATGAGAAACTGCCTCCGTGATCCAATAACCTCCCACCAGGCCCCATCTCCAACATTGGGGATTACAACTGAACACGAAATTTGGATAGGGACACAGATCCAAACCATATCAGACCTGAAGTTTGATATTTGTCCAACGCTACTGACTTCCGGACTTCCCCTTCCCCAATTACTTCTTGAACTGAGAGTTTCCAGCTGTCCAGGAAAAGCTGATTCAGCCCATCTTCCCCACCCACCTTTGGGTCAACCTTTAGGATAAAGTTGACAGCAACAGAAAAGTTCTATTCAAGAAAACTTATGGTCATTGTGAAACGCACCTGACTCATCTCAAAGAACACATGACTTAAGGTAGAGGACCAGCTTCAGAAAGGCTGCATCAGGTAGCAGAAGTTTCAGTAATGCCAGCAATCACCTTGGATTAACAACCTAATCTCTTCCCGAGTGTTCTGATAAGACTTTCTTATATAAACAAATAGAACGGGTAAGGAGATCCCAGAGTTGAGTGCCGTGTTACAGGGGGAGGCTTAAAGCAGATTTGATTCTGAAAGAAATGGAGCAATTCAATATTCTTTGTATGCCAACATTTTTTACTAAAATTCCTAACCATCACAGACATTAGACAAAAGAATTTAAAAGAACTAAATAAGAATACAACACTTGATTTCCAGAGTTTTGAAAGAGTTAAGAATAATAGACAAAGGCTAAATTTCCCAGTAAGGGCAAGTAATTGAAGAAAGAATAGTAAATAGCGATAAAATATATCATATGTATTGATTAAGGCTCTTCAGAGAACAGAACCAACAAAAGTGTGTGTGTGTGGGTGTGTATGTGTAGGAGGGAAGAGAGAACATGGTAAAATACATACATATATGCCAGTGTGCCTACACAGACATACACATGTAGATTGCTGAACCATTTGCCATATATTATACATAGAAATAAAACAAATATATGATATGTATATATATTTGTCTGAACCATTTGAAAGTGAGGTACAGACATCATGAAGTGAGGTTTAGACATCACCTCTAAATATTTCTTTTTCTTTTTTAAGATGGAGTCTTGCTCTGTTGCCAGGCTGGAGTGCAGTGGCACGATCCCGGTTCACTGCAACCTCCACCTCCCTGGTTCAAGTGATTCTCTTGCCTCAGCCTCCTAAGTAGCTGGAACTACAGGCACGCGCCACCACACCCAGTTAATTTTTGTATTTTTAGCAGAGATGGGATTTCACCATGTAGGCCAGGATGGTCCCGATCTCTTGATCTTGTGATCCACCCACCTCGGCCTCCCATAGTGCTGGGATTACAGGCGTGAGCCATGGCGCCTGGCCAACATCACCTCTAAATATTTCAACATGCATGTTCTAACATTCTCCACTAGGCTGGGTGTGGTGGCTCAGGCCTCTAATCCCAGTACTTTGCAGGGCTGAGGCGGGCAGATGACTTGAGCTCAGGCGTTCAAGATCAGCCTGGGCAACATGGCGAAATCTTGTCTCTACAGAAAATACAAAAATTAGCTAAGCATGGTGGTGTGTGCCTGTAGTCCCAGATACTCAAGAGGCTGAGGTGGTAGGATCACTTGAGCCCAGGAGATCAACGTTGCAGTGGGTGTGATGGCACCACTCAGTACACTCCAGCCTAGGCAACAGAGTGAGACTCTGTTTCAAAAAGAAGGAAGGAAGGAAGGAAGGAAGGAAGGAAGGAAGGGAGGGAGGGAGGGAGGGAGGGAGGGAGGGAGGGAAGGGAGGGAAAATACATGGTAAATCAACTTATTTGGAAACAGTTTCAGTGAATCCAAAGATTCATTAACAATACCAACAGACTTTATGTACACAATGTATTCCTGGGAGATACACATCTCCAGGCTGAGGCAGGAGAATTGCTTGAACCTAGGAGGCGGAGGTTGCAGTGAGCGGAGATCGCACCACTGCACTCCAGCCTGGGCGACAGAGCAAGACTCCAAAAAACAGACAAGCAAAAAAAAGGAAATTAACCATTCATGACATTTGGTACATAATAGCTTGTAATTCTTTTTAATTATAAAGTACTTACAAAATATAGTCATCACAATGGCTGCAGGATAAAAATGGCTGGCAAAACTTTTTAGTGTACTGAAAAATTACGTTAATAACATACATAACTGTGACCGTGACTTCCTCTTAAGACATCTTTGAACAATCTATAATAACAGTTTGTTATCTATTTGTCTTTTAAAGAATTACGAAACTCTCTAAACCAGAGCTCAGCTCAAAATATATAACACATGGTCATATATTGTAAAGCTAAGGGGTGAAAGGGTCAATGTAACATTGCTTGCAAACCTTATTTTAGGGATTTAAAATTCTAGGATGTATGTCACAGAAGTTAGAAACAATATCTAACAGCAATTGTATAAAATTTACCAACAAGTTATAGAATTCAACAAGGTATAAAATTCGGTTACTATAAGCATTCCCAGCCAGTTTCTAAGCAATCATTTGCTTGCAGTGCTTAAGAATGATCAGTGCTTAAGAATGATCTGGGCTGGGCGCGGTGGCTCACGCCTGTAATCCCAGCACTTTGGGAGGCCGAGATGGACGGATCATGAGGTCAGGATATCGAGACCATCCTGGCTAACATGGTGAAACCCCGTCTATACTAAAAATACAAAAAATTAGCCGGGCGTGGTGGCAGACGCCTGTAGTCCTAGCTACTCAGGAGGCTGAGGCAGGAGAATGGCATGAACCCAGGACGCGGAGCTTGCAGTGAGCCGAGATCGTGCCACTGCACTCCAGCCTGGGTGACGGAGCGAGACTCCGTCTCCAAAAAAAAAAGAATGATCTGAACATTTTATTTAATACTGCCTATAATTGACTTGTGAGAAGCTGCAGTAGAATCGGCAGATGTAAGGTGCTACCCAAGAACATATTGAAAGATATCTTTCATTCAGACAATGTTGCATAACGTTGGAGGATGGGGTTAAAAATATATGTATCAACCATGAGGTCAAGCTGGTATACAGAAACCAAAAAGATTAACTCAAATTGGCCAAGCTGACAAGACAAGGATATTCTTTATTATGTATATGAGTGCATGTATGCTTTGAAGGGTACTTAAAACTACTTCATCAGGTAAATATTAGAGTCCCAACAGAAAACATGGATAATTTGAGAAAAGTTCAATAAAGAAGCTATTTACAAGGTGAGTAAGGTACAGGGAAAAAAGAGAACAGTATCTCGGTTAGCCTTTACTTTCTGCTGTAAAGAAATATTTAGTAATAGCATCCTGGGCCTAGTTGAGCTTTACTTCTGGGCCTGAAGGTGCAAGGGAAAGGGGGAAAGGTATGAGATGGAGATCTTGACAGAAACTTCCCTTGGATGGATGTCAACAGCAACTCCCTCCTCCCTCTAATCTCCTGCTGTGGCTCCCTATTGGCCCAAACCAATGGGAAGACAGAGGACAAGGGAACTCATTGGTGCTGTTCATCACCTAGGTCAGCTTCCTGTAGCATAAAGCACTGTGGAAAATGCTGAGGAGGTGATCTTGAATGGGAAATGTAAGATAATTAGCATAGCTGATTTTTTTTTCTTGTATGGGGTAAAGTGGGCTTGATTTATCTCTTTGCACCACGGATGAGCTTCAAGGGGTCTAAGAATTAGTAGAAGCAGATTGTCAGACTCTTATAGTAATGGCTCTGATGCATTATACTTTTCAGTATTCACGCCATTCGGTATCCAGATCCTGTGTATCCCTCTTCCATACTGACTGATTTCTGGGGAAACCTGATTTCTACTAAGGAATGGCTAAATGCCAGTGCCACAGGAATCAACAAAGTTCAAATGCTATGCCTACAACCTGGTTCTCTCCACCTCACAGCTCAGCTGTTCTCTCTTTCTCTCTGAGTGTTGACTTAATTCTCAAATAGAATAGTTCTTCTCTCATGGTTACAAGAAGGTTGCAGCACTCCCAGATTTCACATCCTCCATGTTTAATGCGCAATAGGAAAAAGAAAGTTTCTTTTTTCCAATAATTAGGCAAAAATGTCCAGTCTAACTCTCAAAGTGAGTTGTGTTCATCACAGCAGACCAATTACTGTAGCCAAGTGGTGGGGTTTGTTGAGTGGTTAAGTCAATCAGGGCCTACCTGAGGGATTAGGGTAAGGTAAGTAGATCCAAATAATATAAGCTGAGAATAAATGAAGGGTAAATTCACACCAAAAAAAATGAGACAATTTGAAAGAAGGGAGAATCACTGTGGATGCCAGGTTACCAAAAATGATGAATTTCTAATACAAATCCCAAATTTGTTCACCCTTCACCTTTCTTCCAAATTCCAGGCTTGTATATTCAACAGCATATTTGGTATTTAATATTGCATATCTCCAGACATTTCAAACTTTAAATGTTCCAAAATGAATCGCCCATGGAACTCAGATCTGGAGGTGGGAAGTGCTTCTTTTGCTTTTTACTGTGGCTCCCAAACCTTATCCTAACTCTCCTCCTATAAAGCCCCATAATCTTCGATGTGGACCAGGATATTTTAGCACTAGCTTCTTCTCCTTGTTGCTGTCACCTGCCAAACCCCTAGGCTGTAACCTTCACAGGTGCTGATGACTCTGGCACCTGTCTTATAGTCTACTTGTACCAATACTCCTATCAACATAAGTAGTGTTGTCAACATTCACAGTGATGACCCACCTAACAACTTACACTCTCAGTTTCTCAACCTCCAATGATCCTTCCTTCCAATGATCAATTTACCACTCTATCTCAACCACCCACTCACTCCCAAGGTAAAGACTGTCTTTAACAACTGTACTGCCTCCAAAATCCCAAATGCCAGAACCTTATTCTCTAGCCCTCCCATGTCCTATCACTTCTAGTCTTTGCACAGAAGCTCTTTTTTGATCTTAATAAAGTTTTCAGTACAGAAACACCATCCCTTTCATGCTATAAAGCATTCCCTTACCCAGTTTATATTTTTGTTCACCGCTAAAATCATTTCCTTGCAAAAGCCCTTAACTCCTCCAGCCCTTTCTTTCTTCCTTAACTGACAAAGCTTTGACCCTAATTAATCCTACATACTCCACACCTGCACCCAAGTGTCTGAATAGCTCTAGAAAAAGAAAGCTTACAACTTTACTCGCATTACATTTATGGCCATAAATTTCATGGGCACTGCAGACTGCCAGGCAATCCTACTTTACTTCCCTAGTCTGCCTGCTTTTCTCTTCTGCATAATGACAATTCCACATTTCTTTTCTCTTTCTTTTCTTTTGCCAACTTTCCTTTCTCAGTTGATGACCCTACCTCATAATCATTTAAGAAAATACAAATGGTTGAGGATCTCATTTTCTCTACTTATACTTCCCGCTATCAAGCGACACCTGTGGCTTACCATCAGGAGCAGCAGCATCAGGATGTCAACCCACTGAGCGATTTGCAGGTATTGGAGTCACTGAGAAAGATATGACTCATACAGGCACTGAAAGGAACAATGCTTTACTCACCTAGAGAAGAGAGCAAGATCAGTTTCAATAGTGTGCATTGGTCCACCATGGCAGCAGGTCTTGCCTGACAGCTGACATAGGGTGATAGTCTTCACACATCCCTCTTGTGCTACAGGCAAAGGACCCTGTTCCTTTCTCACTGGGAACAGATGGAGCAGTAGGGCTGGACAGGTGTCATATGATATACATTCTTTCAGTAGGATCAAGAAGTACAGATGACGCCCAGAATAGGGAAAGATACTCCCAAATAAGGAGATATGCCCAGCATAGATCGTTAGGGCCCCTTATCTCCATATAAAAATATGTTTCAGACCTGAGACATACTTTCATGCAGCCATGCAAGGGTCAACAGGCTGTGCACAACTGTCTTTCCCAACAGTCCAACCTCCAATCCATATTTGGATGCTGACACAGCAGGTAACGCACATCAAATTTGGTAGGACCACTAACCTGACCAGGATTTAGAGGTGAAGTTGGTTCTTGTGGGGCCTCTGAACAACTCATTATGGATGTAGTTTATCTCAGAGACTCCCTGTCATTTTGAGACAGCATTCCATCTGGGTTACTAGAGAAACAGGCACTTGGGCTTAACTAGGCACTTAACCAGGAACCCCAAGTGCCTGGATCAAGCCAACTAAAGGGATTAAAATGAGTCCAAGGAAACTGTGAGTGTATGATGTTAACTGTCTTCCTGAGTGTGGATCTTTTCCAGCTCAGTTTTTATCCTCCCTGAATTATTGATATATACAGAGCAAGAGGTGTTGGCAATAACACAAAAACACCCTATTCTGCCAGCAAATAATCAAGGGCTATTCCGTTGTCCATCACCACCTTGGCTAGTGAATTCAGCGAGTTTTGTTGGTCTTGGATGTCTTGGAGAAGGTTCGAGTCACTGTGCACTGCCCAGGCCACTACAATGGGAGTGTGGGATGAAAAGGATTTCATTGTGGGGTGGCAAATCCTGCATACTTTGAGCTTGCCACTTCTCACCACAACTGTGCTGATTCTCATCAGTGTTGTCATGCCAGGCAAAGCAGGAATGAGAAGAGGAAAGATTAATATTCCCAACCCATCCCCTCTGCATAAATCTAAACAGGCATGAGCCACCGCACCCAGCCTTGTCTATCCCCCATTTTAACAACGAAAGCTATATTATTCTCTGGGTCAGCCCTGTTCTCTCCGTTTTTTCCCTTTGTCATCCATTGGTTTCCTCTTTTGGTCCTCTAGACATTGCTTCCTATTGTTGAGAACTCCATTCAGCTCAAGTTGTTGGAGACCATTGAAACCATTTTGTTTTTATCCCAAAGATGGACACTCAGTGGAGTTTTTCCATTGCTTCCCCATGATCATTTCAGGAAACAACAGTAGGGATAATGGGGTCTTCAGGTTTGGGGAGACATCTGTCACATGAAGGCTTCCACTGCATCATCCATATCCTGGGAGCAGGGTCACACGGTCAGGTATGACTTTTTTCTTAAGAGTGATTTCGGCTTTATGGACAGTTTTCGAGTAGGTTTTATGAAGTCCCCCACAGTTGGGAAGACCATTATCAAGCTCTTTTCAACCTAGATCAAGAGCAGCTAGGACTCATCTCTATCCCTGTCCTGTTGGTTGTCCTGTTCAATGTAAGCAAAATAATGTTGCAGCAGGGGGTCAGTGGTTAGCTTACCTAGACTGAACCACTCAGTCTGAGACACTAAGGTGTACAATACCTCCTCATTAAACAAGTAACTATTGAAGCCACCTAGGACTCCCCTGGCCTCTGCCCATGTCTGTTTTTCAGTGTTATTATTTCATTATCAAGGAAGATACTCATTTTAAGTTTCATTTTCAGCAACATCATTGATGATTATGTGATAGTGAAAACAGGTCTTACTTGGGACTTGTAAGTGACCACACCAGGAGGAGTTTCCTGTGTGGGGGCCTTTGATTCCCCTCAGGCATTGTCTGCAACTCCTGGGACACAGTGAGAGTTGGCAGATGGTTTGGGAGTGTAAAGCTGGCCAGCCAGAGCCAAGGTATAGTTATCCTATATTTTTCGTAGGGCCCACCTCTTGCATTTCTACCCTCATCCATTGTACCAGTTTATTCTTGTTAACAGGGAGAGTGTCAACATCCCATGTACCCCCCACGCAACCAGAGGGAAGCCAGCAGCTTAGTCAGCCCATCATTCCCTCAGGGAGCTGGCACCATACTGAGATGGCTGCACTGGCAGACCCTGCTTGCTGTGCCAAACTGTCAAGCAAGCAACACCTGTTGCCTACCGTGAGGAGGAGCAGTCCGAGGATGTCATCCCACTGCGTGGTTTGCAGGCAACAGGATCACCAGGAAAGACACAATTCACAGACGTACTGGATAGAACAACACTTTACTCACATAGAGAAGAGACAGAGCGAGATTAGCTTCAATTTGAGTATGGTCCTGCAGTGGGTCTTGCCAGGCAGCTGACACAGCATAATGGTCTGTATGCATCCTACTTGGGCTGTGGGCAAAGGAACCCCTTCCTTCCCAACTAGGTATAGGTAATAGTACTGGGATTGGCCAGGTGCTGTATGCTGCACATATTTTAAGCAGAACAAAGAACAAAGAAGTACACATCAAGCCCGGAACACGGAAAGATACTACCAAATAAGGTGACATGTCCAACTCAGGATGTAATGGCTCCTTATCTCAATGAAAAAAGAGTGTTCCAGGCCCATGTTACAAGGCACACTCATGCAGTCATGCAAGGGTGGACAGGTTGCACATGATAGCCTTTCCCAATACCTGCCTTCTCTTTGAACAAATGAAACAGATGAAGTGTCCCTATTCCAATCAAAGATCTCCATTTGCATTCTGGAAAGGATCTCCTCTTGTCTTCTCCAGGGTTTGGCTCCTATAACTTTTGCCTCTTTGTCCTGCATCATAAATATTCTCCCCCTATTAAATAACTCCCATGAACATATATACTCTAGTATTTCCTATTTACAAAGGAGTCCCTTGTCCTTACATCCCTCTCTACCTAGTGACCCGTTTCTGCCTTCTCACCTCATTCTCACCTCAATCTCTTCAAGTAGACTTCCATCATCATGATTCCACTGGGACTGTGTTTACAAGATCACCAGTGATCTTCATGTTGCCAAATCCAGTGGTCATTTCTGTTCTTACTTGATCTTTCAGAAACATTGAACCAATTCACCTAACTCTTCCTAAAATTTTTTACTTCATTTCTGAGGTATCATGTTCTCCAGTTTTCCCAAGGTGTCTCCTTTGTCGGCTCTTCCTTTTCTACTAGAACTCTAAACTTTGCAGTGTTTCAGGGTCCTGTCCTGGGCTTTTTCCTCTTCTCTATTTATATTTTCTCTGATGATCTCACTCACGTCAGGCTTTAAATTCCTTATTCATGCCAATGACACTCAAGCCCTGACCTCTCCTCTGAACTTCACACTCAAGAACCAAACTGCCTCCTTAATGTTTCCACATACACAAGATATTTTCCCTAATTTAACTCTTTAACTTTACTACTTCTTGGAGTATTCACAAGATTTTCAGTTGGCTGTCCTGCCATGGAACCTAGAATTTACTGGCCAGATCAGATATTGTGGAAAATTTTTTTTAAAAATTAGACTAACAGATAGAATTCCTTTGTTTCTCAGTTGTCATAGAATTCTTTAATTTTTTTAAGGCTATTTTTCTGTTTTGGAATAAGGTAATTATGCCTCCAATACTTAACTTGTTATATGTGTTTCTCCCATGATATAACCAAAACCTTTGTGTACTTTTTTCTTATACATTAATTTTGTAACCAGATCTTTATATTGACTATGTTTTTAAAGTTGTCTACTGTAAGTTATCTGCACACACTATAGTACTAATTCTATTTCTAGGCCACCACTATTGGCTCTTTTTTCCTTTTCTCTCCACACTCATCTGTTCACATAGCTTCAATCTTCCCTTCTACATTAGTGTTTGCCAAATGGTCCTCCTCTAGTGCTGATTTTTCTCTGCCTTCAGGTCCAATTTCTGATGGTCCACTGAACAACTATAACCCACCAATGTTCCACTCAAAAATTAACACAACCAAAATGGAATTATCTTATTTTCCTTGCTCCTAAACCAGTAACTAGCTGCCATTCTCTAAGCCGCCTGGGCTCCACTCCACTTCCTCTCCCGCAGCTCATCATCACATCCTTCATTTCTTACTTCAGCACAGCTACATAATGCCCTGGTGACATGATTATGCATTTAAGGTCGGAAAGACTTGGGAACATTAGTTAACTGAGACCTCCATGCCTCACGTTGCTCATTTCTAATATAAAGTTAAAAATACACACCAGAATTGTCTTGAAGAGTACATGATTTAACGCATACAAGAACCTAACAGCATATAACAAGTGCTCACCATATGTTATACTTTTCCCTACCTTCCATTTCCATGGTCAAAATTATAATGGTGTCCCTCACAATATCTCATTTCTAAACTTTGTAAAAACTTGGGTGGACACTTTTACTTTTTACTAAACTATAAACTCCTTCAAAGTTGATTTTTGTATATTCATATTAGATTTATCTGAAGCACAGTGTACGTACCAGGGGTTCAGTGAACATTTCTTCAAAAAAATGACTAAAGTGATTATCTTATCAGGAAGTTTGTTATAGAATGTAAGAATTTATTTTCAGGCCGGGCGCAGTGGCTCACGCCTGTAATCCCAGCACTTTGGGAGGCCGAGGCGGGCGGATCACGAGGTCAGGAGATCAAGACCATCCTGGCGAACCCGGTGAAACCCCGTCTCTACTAAAAACTACAAAAAACTAGCCGGGCGAGGTGGCGGCGCCTGTAGTCCCAGCTACTTGGGAGGCTGAGGCAGGAGGATGGCGTAAACCCGGGAGGCGGAGCTTGCAGTGAGCTGAGATCCGGCCACTGCACTCCAGCCCGGGCAACAGAGCGAGACTCCGTCTCAAAAAAAAAAAAAAAAAAAAAAAAGAATTTATTTTCAGTATAATGAATACTTTCAAGACACTTTTAATTTCAGTATTGATCTTTATTAAGCCACTTCAAATATTTGGTAGTAATTCGCTTGACTGTTTTAAGTGTGGGAGCAATAACTGATGGCTTCATCCCTCAGTTCATCTTTGTTTCCTGAAGAGATAAACATCTTAAAGGAGTTGTGTACTGACTTTACAGTCATTGTCCACGTTCACAGGAAGGCACTGTTGTCAATTATCAGGCTCTTAGTAAATTTCATTTTTGCATTGCCCTTGTTACAGTTATTAGTTTTTGAGTCAAAAGTAATTCGGGGCTCAGCAAGATGGCCCATGTCTGTAATCCCAACACTTTGGGAGGTCCAGGTGGAACCACTGCTTGAGACCAGCAGTTTGAGATCAGCCTGGTTAACAAAGCAAGATCCTGTCTCAACCAAAAAAATTGGTCGGGTGTGGTAGTACACACCTGTAGTCCCAGCTACTTGGGAGACTGAGGCAGAAGGATCACTTGAGCTGAGGAGTTCCAGGCTGCAGTGAGCTGTGATCACACTACTACACTGCAGCCTGAGTGAGCAAGATCCTGTCCGTATAAAAACAAAAAATAATTACAAGGAAGATTTTAAAAAAAAAAAAAGATTGGAATATATATCACATATGTAGTACCTCTCTTACCCTAAGACAGTGGTTCTCAGATTTCTATATCAATCACTCTATACCTGTGCTGTACAATGCAGTGGCCAGCCACATGTGACAACTGAGCACTTGAAAAGTACAGACCACGCATGCAGGTATATGTTCACTGCAGCACTATTCACAATAGCAAAGATGTGGAATCAACATAAATGCCCATCAATGACAGATTGAATAAAGAAAATGTGGTACATATACACCATGGAATACTATGCAGCCATAAAGAATTAGATCATGTCTTTTGCAGGAACATGGATGGAGCTGGAGCCATCATCCTTAGCAAACTAATGCAGGAACAGAAAACCAAATACGGCATGTTCTCACTTATAAGTGGGAGCTAAATAATGGGAACTCATCAACACAAAAAAGGGAACTACAGACACTAGGGCCTCCTTGAGGGTGGAGGGTTGGAGGATGGAAGCAAGCAGAAAAAATAACTACTGGGTACTAGGCTTAATACCTCAGTGACAAAATAATCTGTAAAAAAAATCCCTGTGATATGAGTTTACCTATATATAGCAAATCTGAGCATGTGTCCACAAACCGAAAAGTTAAAAAATAATAAATGTACAGACCAAATTGAGATGTATGTTAAAAATGTACACCTGATTTAATTTACTGCATACAAAAAACAAATGGAAAATATTTCAATAATTTGTATATTGTTTCTATGTCAAAATAAAAAACTTTGATTATATTTGCATTAGGTAGAACAGAACTAATTTCTTTTTTTTTTTTTTTTTTGAGACAGGGTCTGGCTCTGTCACCTCAGGAATGCAGAGGTACAATCTCAGCTCACTGCAACCTCTGCATCCTGGGCTCAAGCTCTGCTCTCATTTCAGCCACACCCCCGGCTAATTTTTCTTCTTTTTTTTTTTTTTTTTTTTTTTTGTAGAAACGGAGTTTTGCTATGTTGCCCAGGCTGGTCTCAAACTCCTGAGCTCAAGCAATCCACCCCTTTTGGCTTCCCGAAGCGCTGGGCTTATAGGCACGAACCACCACCCCAGGACATCTGATCCTTTCTACGTTTTAAAAATGTGTGGCCGGTCGCAGTGGCTCACGCCTATAATCCCAACATTTTGGGAGGCCGAGGCGGGTGGATCATGAGGTCAGGATATCGAGACCATCCTGGCTAACATGGTGAAACCCTGTCTCTACTAAAAATGTAAAAATAAAAATAAAAATGAATTAGCCGGGCGTGGTGGCCGAGGCCTGTAGTCCCAGCTACTCCGGAGGCTGAAGCAGGAGAATGCCATGAACCCGGGAGGCGGAGCTTGCAGTAAGCCGAGATCGCGCCACTGCACTCCAGCCTGGGCGACAGAGCAAGACTCCATCTCAAAAAAAAAAAAAAATGTGGCTAGGCCAGGCACTGTGGCTCATGCCTGTAATCCCAGCACTTTGGGAGGCTGAGGCAGGTGGATCACAAGGTCAGGAGATCTACACCATCCTGGCTAACACGATGAAAACCCCTCTCTACTAAAAATACAAAAGATTAGCCGGGTGTGGTGGCCGGCTCCTGTAGTCCCAGCTACTTGGGAGGCTGAGGCAGAAGAATGGCGTGAACCCGGGAGGCAGAGCAAGTAAGCCGAGATGGCGCCAGTGCACTCCAGCCTGGGTGACACAGCGAGGCTCTAAAAAGGTCTTTGACAAAATTCAACAGCTCTTCATATTAAAAACTCTCAATAAACCAGGTACTGATGGAACGTATCTCAAAATAATAAGAGCTATTTATGACAAACCCACAGCCAATATCATAATGAATGGGCAAAAACTGGAAGCATTCCCCTTAAAAACTGGCACAAGACAGGGATGCCCTCTCTCACCACTCCTATTAAACATAGTGTTGGAAGTTCTGGCCAGGGCAATCAGGCAAGAGAAAGAAATAAAGGGTATTCAATTAGGAAAAGAAGTCAAATGGTCCCTGTTTGCAGCTGACATGATTGTCTATTTAGAAAACCCCATTGTCTCAGCTCAAAATCTCCTTAAGCTGAAAAGCAACTTCAGCAAAGTCTCAGGATACAAAATCAATGTGCAAAAATCACAAGCATTCTTATACACCAATAACAGACAAACAGAGAGCCAAATCATGAATGAACTCCCATTGACAATTGCTTCAAAGAGAATAAAATACCTAGGAATCCAACTTACAAGGGATGTAAAGGACCTCTTTAAGGAGAACTACAAACCACTGCTCAATGAAATAAAAGGGGACACAAACAAATGGAAGAACATTCCATGCTCATGGATAGGAACAATCAATATCATGAAAATGGCCATACTGCCCAAGGTGATTTACAGATTCAATGCCATCCCCATCAAGCTACCAATGAGTTTCTTCACAGAATTGGAAAAAACCACTTTAAAGATCATATGGAAGCAAAAAAGAGCCCGCATTGCCAAGACAATCCTAAGTCAAAAGAACAAAGCTGGAGGCATCACGCTACCTGACTTCAAACTATACTACAAGGCTACAGTAACCAAAACAGCATGGTACTGGTACCAAAACAGAGATACAGACTAATGGAACAAAACAGAAGCCTCAGAAATAATGCCACACATATACAACCATCTGATCTTTGACAAACCTGACAAAAACAAGAAATGGAGAAAGGATTCCCTATTTAATAAATGGCGCTGGGAAAATTGGCTAGCCATAAGTAGAAAGCTGAAAGTGGATCCCTTCCTTACTCCTTATACAAAAATTAATTCCAGATGGATTAGAGACAAATGTTAGACCTAAAACCATAAAAACCCTAGAAGAAAATCTAGGCAATACCATTGAGGACACAGGCATGGGCAAGGACTTCATGATTAAAACACCAAAAGCAACGGCAACAAAAGCCAAAATTGACAAATGGGATCTAATTAAACTAAAGAGCTTCTGCACAGCAAAAGAAACTATCATCAGAGTGAACAGGCAACTACAGAATGGGAGAAAATTTTTGCAATCTACTCATCTGACAAAGGGCTAATACCCAGAACCTACGAAGAACTTAAACGAATTTACAAGAAAGAATCAAACAACCTCATCAAAAAGTGGTCAAAGGATATGAACAGACACTTCTCAAAAGAAGACATTTATGCAGCCAACAGACATGAAAAAATGCTCATCATCACTCACCATCAGAGAAATGCAAATCAAAACCACAATGAGATACCATCTCACACCAGTTAGAATGGCAATCATTAAAAAATCAGGAAACAAAAGGTGCTGTAGAGGATGTGGAGAAATAGGAACACTTTTACACTGTTGGTAGGACTGTAAACTAGTTCAACTATTGTGGAAGAGTGTGGTGATTCCTCAAGGATCTAGAACTAGAAATACCATTTGACCCAGCGATCCCATTACTGGGGATATACCCAAAGGATTATAAATCATGCTGCTATAAAGACACATGCACACGTATGTTTACTGCGGCACTATTCACAATAGCAAAGACTTGGAACCAACCAAGACGTCCATCAATGACAAACTGGATTAAGAAAATGTGGCACATATACACCATGGAATACTATGCAGCCATAAAAAAGGATGAGTTTGTGTCCTTTGTAGGGACATGGATGCAGCTGGAAACCATCATTCTCAGCAAACTATCGCAAGAACGGAAAACAAAACACCACATGTTCTCACTCATAGGTGGGAACTGAACAATGAGATCACTTGGACACAGTAAGGGGAACATCACACACCGGGGCCTCTTGTGGGGTTGGGGAGCGGGGAGGGAGAGCATTAGGAGATATACCTAATGTAAATGACGAATTAATGGGTGCAGCACACCAACATGGCACATATATACATATGTAACAAACCTGCACAATTGTGCACATGTATCCTACAACATAAAGTATAATAAAAAAAAAATAGGCTGGGCGCGGTGGCTCACGCCTGTAATCCGAGCACTTTGGGAGGCCGAGGTGGGCAGATCAAGAGGTCAGGAGGTCGAGACCATCCTGGCTAACACGGTGAAACCCCGTTTCTACTAAAAATACAAAAAATGAGCCGAGCTTGGTGGCGGGCGCCTGTAATGCCAGCTACTCGGGAGGTTGAGGCAGGAGAATGGCGTGAGCCCTGGAGGCAGAGCTTGCAGTGAGCAGAGATCACGCCACTGCACTGCAGCCTGGGGGACACAGCAAGACTCCGTCTCAAAAAAATAAAATAAAATAAATAATTTTTTTTAAAGTGGCTACTAGTACTTTTTTTTTTTTTTTTTTTTGAGACAGAGTCTCGCTTTGTTGTCCAGGCTGGAGTGCAGTGGCAGGATCTCGGCTCCGCCTCCCAGGTTCACACCATTCTCCTGCCTCAGTCTCCCGAGTAGCTGAGACTACAGGCACCCGCCACCACGCCCGGCTAATTTTTTGTATTTTTAGTAGAAACAGGGTTTCACCGTGTTAGCCAGGATGGTGTCGATCTCCTGACCTCGTGATCCGCCTGCCTCGGCCTCCCAAAGTGCTGTGATTACAGGCGTGAGCCACCGCATCTGGCAACATGTACATTTTTAATTACTTGTGCAGCTTGCATTTGTGGTTCATATTATATTCCAATTGGACAGTATTGCCTCTAATGCTTGTTTAAAATGTGGATTTTGGGTCCCACTTTTGAACATCATGCTTTCAAAGTTCCAGGTTCAGGCCCAGAATTTTGATATTTTTTAGCTTACCAGATTTTAACTGGTAAGTCAGGGTAAGGAATCACTGTTTTACATGGCTTTTGACCAGGTGATGTTTGTGGTCTTCAGCATGGCAGAAACCCTATCTCTACGAAAAATACAAAAAATTACAAGGCGTGGTGGTGCATGCCTGTAGTCCCACATAGTTGGTGGGCTGAGGCAGGAGGATTACTTGATCCCAAGAGGTTGCAGTGAACCGAGATAGAGCCACTGCACTCCAGTCTGCGTGACAAAGTGAGACCTTGTCTGGGAAAAAAAAAAAAAGAAGTCATCTATATGTACTGATATGGAAAGATGTTTATGATACAAGAAGGATAAACAAGTTGCAGAACATATAGATCCCATTTGTATGTGAAAAACGACGTACATATATTTGTATTTGCATAGGAAGTCTCAAAAACTGTTAACAGTGGCATTGCTGAAGAGTACAACTAGGGAGAAGATTCCCAGGCATGTGGAAAGATACTTTCACTATGCTTTTTTTTGTTAACTTTTTAATTTTTTTTTTTTAATACAATAGAGACAGGGTCTTGGGCTCAAGCAATCTTCCCACCTCGGCCTCCCAAAGTGCTGTAATTACAGGCATGAGCCACCACACCCAGCCTACTTTGCTTCTTATATCCTTTTGTACTGTATTAATTTTGCTTGTTTTACTATTTACTATGAGCAATATGAAAATTTATATTAGACATTACGAAGTAATATAAAAACCGACAAAATGCCCGGCCCTGACAATACTTCATTATTTAGGTTCCTGCTAGAGAAAAGTGCTTTTCACTGCCTTTGAATGTGAAGTTTGATCTTCCTTCTAATTTTCTAAAAAGTCACCGAATGTATTTGTTAATTCATTCATTTAACCATTACCAACAACCTACTTAATGCTAGGCACTGTTTTAAGAAAAAATAAACAGCAGAGCACAAAATCAGATGTGTTTCTCCCACACTCTAGCAGAATCGGACCATAATCAAATGCACACATAAACAACTTTAGTGCTTTGAAATACAGAAGTCAAGGGCCTGAATTTTCACATACTGAAATGTTCAAATGTGTGCACAAGCACACACGCACACAAATTAACTCAAACATGCTAATTAATGAAAGCACTGCTTTTGAATTTTGTAAGTTTGTCGTCTGGATAAAGTATTCAGGGATACTCCTCAAATTAATCTTTCTCTCGTTTTCAATATAACTAATTGAGTACAAAGAAGTTAAAAATTAGCAAAGCATTTCAGCTGTGTGACCTTAGGCAAATTACCTGGCTGTTTTAAGCCTCAGTTTTCTCCTCTGCGAAATGGAGTACTGAACCTCACGTTCGCTGTTTGAGGGAGACTTGTGTGGTCAGGTTTAGTGTAACCGGATGCTTGGCACGAGGAAGCGTGAAGACGAATGGGCCCCCATGGGGCCTTGATGCCCGCCCTGAGGCCCTGAGGACCCGCACGCTGGGGCGGTTCTCACGTGGCGCTGTCTGCTTTTTCACCCAAGCTTTTCTGCCAGCCAACTGCCCTTCCCCGGAGTGCTGCGGCCAGAGCTAGCCCGCTCCTCCGGCGGCCTCCGCTGGGGGCCCACTACAGCCGGCGCCGGCTAGCCAGCCCGGCTTCTCGAGTCGGTCCTAAGCTGAGGCGGCCCTGTGCTGCAAAACTTGGGTCCACTCTCAGACCCCATCTATCCTGAGCGAACTTGGCTTGTGGCAGGCGATAGCGTCGTTTCCAACTGCGGCTGTTTGAATTCTGGCGCCACACCCGCGCCACGTAGGGCCAAGTCGGGCGCAAAACTAGCAAGCTACGCTTCGCAGTGCGCCTGCGGGCGCGCGCCGGGAAATGGCCGGGCGCGCGGCCGGCCTGCGGCGCGCGCGCCACAACGCGGGACGGGCCTCGGAAGAGCCTCCGCGCGCGCTCCCGCTAATTCGCGGCCACACCCCTGTCTACTTCCATGTCCAATAGGTGCGAGAGGGCGGGGCAGCCTCGTTCTGACTGGGGAGGCTATATAAGGAGCTACTGGTTGCGCGTCTCGGTCTTTTACGTAGGCCTTCGTGATCGTTTGGTTGTGTGGTAGGTAAGCGTCGGTGTTGCGGGCGAGTATTGGAGCAAAAGGTGGAGGTGCAGGCCGAGTTAAGAGTTTTGATAGTGTGAAACCATCTTAGTGTAGAGCTTAGGGTGCTGAGAGTTGAAAGCTTGCACGTGGGAAATGTGCAGCCCGACCGCCACATGTACTGAGATTGAGTCGTGACGGCCACAGGCTCCGAGTTTTGGCGTGAGGAGAACGCTGATCGGCCACGGGTGCCGCGCTTGCTGGCCTCTGGCATGTGCCTGAACGGCGGCGGAAAAGCCACACTTAATTGGGGCAGAGGGTTAGTTTTAAGAGCAAGGGGCCTTTACTAAAATGGCGAAGACCTTCCGTCGGCGTTGTTTTAAAACGGGCAGCCTCAACCCTGCATTGAGACTGAGCTGTTCGAAGGCGGCGTTGTGTGCAATTCGGATTAATGAAGGGGAAAGGTTTTGTGTGGAAAAACACCTTGGAGTGTGACGTTTCTGCGAGAATGCTTATCGGTTTCCCGCAGGAACAATGGCGCTGTCATGGCCCAGCAGAGCAGCTCTGAAGATGCAAAGGTAAGAGCTGTTAAGCTTAGTTACCAAACTAAAGGAGTAAACCTGTTGATTTACAGGAATAGGAACTGTTGCATCGTTTGATACTTACTTTTTTTTGTTAGATACATGAAAGAATTCCAGAATATGCGGGAGAATATTTAATGGAAAACCGCTTGGTTAAACCTGACACTCTTCATGGGTATGTGTTGTTCTAGTACTTTATGATAGAGCATAGTATTTAATCCACACCTAGACTAAATCAAATTTTTTTGTCATTGAACAGCATTCTGGGTGTGGACGATCAGCCAGTGAAGATAATGAATGTCGGATGTCACTGACTAGCAGCTTCATTTTGAAGTAGGTTGTATGGCTTAAAAGTTCTGCAGTATTTGTACTATAATACTTGCCTTTTACCTTTACCTTGGCTTATGGTCAGTGTCACAAAAGTGCAGTTTAATGTGTTAATATGTACATATACAAGGTCTGATTGGTCTAATCAATGATGAAACCTATCCCGAAGCTGATAACCTGAAGAAAAATAAATACGGATTCGGCTTCTGAGATTAAGACCAATAATTCAGAAGTGGAGTAAATTTTGTTGACGGGATTTTATAACAGTTCTGTTATAAAAGATCCGTAAAAGTTTATAACAGTTCTGTTATAAAATCCCGGGTTGTTGTTTTTTTTTTTCTGCCAACAGTGAGGGTCGCTGTCTGCCCATTGATAAGAGGCCAGATTGTCTTGGAAGTTCCAAAGTTGCAACTATTTCTGTAAGTGGAGTTTTTCTGTTTGCTTAGCGATTAGTGAATATTGTGTCCTTGGTCTTATCTGTGATGATCTTATCCCGAACCTGAACTTCTGTTGAAAAAAAAAATTTTACGGATCTGGCTTCTGAGATGGACCATTATAAGGACAATACTTTTTTTTAATGCTTTTACATAAGCTGTTGTAATGTTGGTAGTCTTGTAAGAATCTCATGTTTTTCCTTTTCTAGGGCTAGTGCCACGAGGTTTACTTGACTGTTGTATGAAAAGCTGATAAGAAAACCATCCAGAAAAAAAGCTCTTCGTTTTACAAACACGAAAATAAAACACGTAATTTTGGATTATGTTGTTTTTAATTATTTTAAATAGGTCCTGAAATAACATGGTGGGCATTAAATGGAAAATCCACTACTATCTGATACTACCAAATAAAATGAGAGAGAAGCCTTAGGCATGTAACATTACATTTGGAGATAGAAAATACACCTTCACTATGAAGGTAGTGTGTGTAAGATGGCAGTGAAAGCAGTGTTTGCATTTATACCCTTGATCTCCGATAACCCTTGCCTGCTAGACATAAAACTATTAATCATTGTTTTTCTCCCCCTTCCAGAACTTCTGCATAAAATTTTAAGATCTGTGTTTCATTACTTCAAAAGTGCCTAGAATAGGGCCAGGCACTTACTGTTATAGAATATGTGGTAAAAGACTATTCATATTCCACAGTTTTCAGGGAAGAGTGCCATTTCCCTTTTGTCAAAGCTGGCAACCAAGACAAAGTTGTGAAATAGACTATTTGCTTTCGAGCCCTCTGACCTCTTTTTCTGTAGCTCCTTCTAACTCCCTTGCCTCCCAATAGATCTTTTAATATGTCACATTTTCTTAGTTGATATCAAAATTAGTACTCCACATTTATATACACTGGCCTGTGCTAGGCTCTGCCAAGACTCCTGAAATAAAACACCATTTTGTCAATAGTGGCACAGGATGCCAAGGAAAAGTCAAGCTATGAAGAATTCTTGAAAATAGAACAAGTGGATTTGAGTTTAAACCAGCACAGATGTTGGGAAAATAGGCCCAAGAAATACTGAGCAAAGACAGTATGGTTCAGAGTCTGAGAGACAAATATTGAGGATTTGGGTACCAATAGGGTGGATGTGTGTGGGACAGAAAACATGTTATAAATACCCTTAAGATTCGTGAGCAAGGGAGTTAGAAATGTAAGAATATCCTGTAATTAGAGTCAGATCCAAAAAGGTTTAACTTGAATGGAATTGAACTTGAAAGCTCAGTTTTGGTTACCGACTCCTTGATGGCAATTTCTAATCACACAGGAGGCTGTTAGTCTGTAATAGCCTCCTAAAAACGCAGGCAATATTGGTTAAGATCAGTTGCATAAGTTCACCCTCCAGAGCATATCTGCTGCTTGGGACCAGGTGCAGTGGCTCATGCCTGTAATCCCAGCACTTAGGAAGGGTTGCTTGAGACCAACCTGGAAACAGCAAGATGCCATCTCTACAAATAAGAGAACTAACTGGGTGTGGTGATGTGCACTTGTTCCAGCTACTCAGGAGGCTGAGATAGAATCACTTGAACCTAGGAAACTGAAGCTACAATCAGCCATAATTGCACCTCTATGCTCTATCGTGAGCAACAGGCCAGGCTAAAAAAAATCCTTAAGGACCTAAGGAGCTTGACTATAATAATTAAACTGGGATATCCTTGATTCTGATTGGCTTCAGAAGTTCAAAGGCAATTTACATGTGTCTGACTTTAGTGACTTCAGCCAACAGGAATTTTCCTTCTGCCTTACACCAGGCTTCCAGGTAATCTTAAAATATAGTAAGCTCAAACCTACCATTTGGTGCTTTCTAAAATTAGTTCTATTGCCGGAAACCCAATATCCACTGTGCTTGGCTCCCCAGTCAAGTGTCCTGTGAACTAACATCAATCCTCACTGCCCAGTGTGTATGGAAGAGCTTTTAGCTGTTTTCATGGTTTTTGTAACAGTTCCCCAGTTGGGATTAGAGCCTTTCTTTGAATTTCAGCCTACTAGAATAAACTGCTTATCTTTTGCTAGTCCTTTTCTGGGAGTAGGACCCTCCCTACCTTTCCAAAAACTTGGTTCTGGATCCAAACAATACTTATAACATAGTACTTAGTTATAAGTATATATTAATATGCATGACTTAACTGCATATTACCACTCCCTCTGATCTTATTCCACCCTGTAGAATAACATCATTAGAGACCATCTTGGGGCAGAAGAGGATACCTTTTCAGTATGAGAACTAGACTCCTTTTCTTACTCTGATGAGTCCTGGTCTCCCCACTGCTGAGGTCTCAGCATGCCATGTAGCTGAGTTTATCAGAGTTATGAGGGTTTAATCAGAATCCCAAATCAAGTACAGTCCAGTCCAACCTATTTGAGAACTTTATCTTTTCTTGTTACTTCATTTATTATAGTTCTCTTCAAACGAGCAATGGAAAAGGCACTTCAGAATATGCAAAAGATCTGTCATTTGAAGGGGATAATTTACAAATGTGCATCACTTCACTGAGATCAGGAAATTGTTTTGTCCTTACCTGCTGTAGTGGATATAACTGATATACAAAAATGTGTACATTTAAAAAGTATGCAATTTGATGAGTTTTTTTCATAGGAATACACTCATGAAACCATTAACAAGATAATGACTATATCCATCACTTCCAAAAATGTTCTCTTGTTAGCTTGATTTTGAACATGTTAAGTTTAAGATAGCACATGATATTCAAATTGGGATTTTTGAGTAGTTATAGAGGTCCACAGTTCAGAGGAGAGATCTGACTAAAATAAAATTGGGAGTCATCGACATATGGAAGGCATATTTAAAGCCATAAGATTAGATGAGATCACCAATAGAGAAAAAAAGGTGTCCAAGAGTTGAACCCTGTGGCCTTTCAGGATTAGGACATTCCAGGTTTATTCAAATCCTAGAGAATAATTTGTGCCAAGGGACAAAAATCAGGACACAGGAATCTGCTGCCAAGTTCAAGTGCCATATTTGTTAGGAACAGAAACTAAGTAGAAAACCAAGGATGCCTGGAATGAAATGAGCCAAGAAAAAGAAGGATGAGAACCAAGCAAAAGTTGCTGGAAATTGCCTTGGATTTAATACAGACCATTAGTCAACATGAAAACTGAAGAAGTTAGTGTCTGATCATGACTTTGCAAAGTAACAAAGTGATCTTCAGGAGAGAATAAGATGAGGAATTTAGGAGGTATGATAAGGCTTTTTCATCAGACCCTGCAGATTTGGAGAAAATGGAGCTGACCATGGACAAGTTATAAACTTGCCTAGCATTGATAAAGTATCAGCAGAGGCTGAAAACCACTAATTTTAACAAAGATAATCAGTATATTCAGTATTGTGTGGTGCTTATCTCCTTGGGAGCAAAAAGATAAGACTGGATTAATCCAAAATCAGAGATAAACTGACCAGGAGGAGCAGAGCAATAATGGGTCAAGAGTATTGAGGATGCAGGTAAAAGTGCTAAAATTACTATATTGACCTTGTAATCCCAAGCTGATCAGGGAAGGGAAAAAAAAAAAAAAAAAAAAGAAGAGGGCTGGAAAATTGTCACAGGTAATGACAGAGGATCAGATGTGCCATAGAAACGTGCTGCTGAAAACAAGGTAGAATAAGCCCCTCTCCAATTATACTATGGAATGAGCCATGTAATATGTGATTATTGGTTTCTCCCTTCTGGACCTGGAGTGTCAGTTCTTCTAAAGCAGAGACTTCCCTTTAATCTCTGTTTAAACTTGGTGCCTAGGACAATGTGTTGGCATCCATAAAATACCGAATGGAATGGAGTTCAACATGTTTTTTAGGGTGGAACTGGTGGCATGATTTAAATTATCCAAAAGAGACAGAAATGAGAAAAGTCAGAAGCTGTTGTGTCCTGACTGTATACCCCCAAAATTCATATTTTGAATACCCCAAAACGAAGTATAATGTAAGCCCAGAATCACTATAAATGATGAGATTCAAAAGTCAGAATTGAGATATACCCCAAAGAACACACCTTGCTATTGCCCTAGAGAATTTTAGTGTGTTTAATGCCTGTGTTCTTATTGATGCTGTTAAAGTGACCAACTATTAGCAACAAACCCCAAATTGTCCTTTGTACAAAAATAGTTTATTAGGTCAGGTGCAGTGGCTCATGCCTGTAATCCCAGTACTTTGGGAGGCCAAAGTGGGAAGATCGCTTAAGGCCAGGAATTTGAGACCAGTGGGCAACATAGCAAGACCATCTCTACAACGTGTTAAAAAGTAACTGGGTTACTTGGAGGATCTGGCTATGTGGCAGCTGAGATGGGAGGATTGCTTGAGCCCAGGAGGTCAAGACTACAGTGAGCTATGATTGTGCCACTGCACTCCAGCTGGGCAACAGTGAGACCCTTTCTCAAAAAAAAAGAAAAAGTTATTTGAAGTTATTTGCACTGTGTCTTTATTAGGCTTATATCCATATTTTTTATAACTGGAGGCCATACCATCAATAAAAACACATTTAGTGCATTAAAAAAGATGGATATGAGCAGTAACAAAAATACAGGCCAAATAACATTATCATTGTTATCGTCATTAATTATTTTAGAGACAGGGTCTCACTCTGTCACCCAGGCTGGAATGCAGTGCCTAATCATAGCTCACTGCCACCTTGAACTCTTGGGCTCAAGGGATCCTCCCACTCAGCCTCCCAAATAACCAGGAGATCCTTCAGCATGTGCCACCAAGTTCAGCTGATTTGTATTACTTTCTGTAGGGATGGGGTGTCACTGTGTTGCCCAGGCTGCTCTTAAACTCCTGACCTCAAGTGATCCTTCCAGCTTGGCCTCCAAAAGTGCTGAGATTACAGGTGTGAGTCTCCTCACCAAGCTGCCTTTTTTTTTTTTTTAAAGCAATGAGAGCTCACTCTGTAGCCCAAGCTGTTCTTGAATTCCTGACCTCAAGTGGTCCTCCTGCCTCAGCCTCCTGAGTAGCTGTGATTATTGATGTGAGTAGCCACACCTATACTAAATAATTTTAATCAACTACTTTTTTTTTTTTTTTTTTTGGAAACAGACGTGCTCTGTTGCCAGGCTGGAGTGCAGTGGTGCCATCTCAACTCACTGCAACCTCTGCTTCCTAGGTTCAAGCGATTCTCCTGCCTCAGCCTCCCAAGTAGCTGGGACTACAGGCGCACACCACTATGGCCAACCAATTTTTGTAGTTTTAGTAGAGACAGGGTTTCACCATGACCTCGTGATCTGACCGCCTCAGGCTCCCAAAGTCCTGGGATTACAGGTGTGAGCCACTGCACCCAGCCGCAACCTGTACTTTTGTATAAAAGTAGTTGATTAAGGCCAGGCATAGTGACTCACGCCTGTAATCCCAGCACTTTGGGAGGCCAAGGCGGGCAGATCACTTGAGGTCAGGAGTTCGAGATCAGCTTGGCCAACATGGTGAAACCCCATCTCTACTAAAAATACGAAAATTAGCCTGGCATGGTGGCATGAGCCTTTAATCCCAGCTACTTGGGAGGCTGAGGCAGGAGAATCGCTTTAACCCAGGAGGCGGATGTTGCAGTGAGCCAAGATCACGCCACTGCACTCCAGCCTGGGTGACAGAGCAAGACTGTCTCAAAAAACAAAATAAATAAAATAAAAACAAAAGTACAGTTTGGGAATTGTTGCTAATAGTTCATTAGTTTAATTGCTTCAATGAGAACATTAGCATTAAACACACTAAACTACTCTGGAACAATAGTAAGGTATACTCTTTGAGATATATCTTAATTCTGACTTGAATTTCATTGCTGATGGAGATTCTGAGTTTATACTACATTTCTTTTTCAAAAGTGAATGTACATTGACTAGCCCTTAAAAAAAAAAGAAAAAAGCAGCCAGGCGTGGTGGCATGCCTGTAATCCCCGCTACTCGGAAGGCTGAGGCAGGAGAATCGCTTGAGCCCAGGAGTTTAAGACCAGCCTAGGCACAGCAAGACCCCGTCTCAAGAGAAAGAAAGAGAAGGAGAGAAACGGAGGAAGGGAGAGAAAAACAAAGGAAGTAAGGGAGGGAGAGAGGGAGACAAACATTGTTCAGTTTGGCCACATGCCCAGAAATATTAGGATAGTTTTGAAATTCATGGACTTGTCCCCACATATTGATATAGCTCACTTTCTTGAAGGATGTTGTTTGCTTTCAATTCAATCTGTTCCTCAGGAGATTGAACCATACTGATAGACTAAGTGTGTGATGATTCAGAAATATACTAAGGTTTGCATTCATTTGTTCATTGAACAAATATCCTGAATGCCTACCATGTATAGGTACTATCCTAGGCACGAAAGATACAGTAGTGAACCAAACAAAAACCTCTGCTCTTGTGGAACTTACATTGTAGGTAGACGAGAAGGACATTATATAATAAATTATAAACTATGTTAAAAAATGAGAAGTGACACAAAAAATAGAATATGAGATATTGGGACTGGGTTTGGGGAGATAATTAGTATTGCAGTTTCAAATGGGGATTCTCTCATCTAAGAGGCAATTGAAGTAAATGGGGTTGACAGAATAGGCTTCAATGAAAAGGTGAGATTAATTAAGCAGAGATTTACATGTGTGCGTAGCTCAATCTCTCACCTAACAGAGGGTGAGAGATTGATCTGTGCATATATCTGGGAAAAGTGCATTTCCATAGCAGTGGCCCATAAGAAGGAGCATGCATAGTGAGAAAGGAAGCAAGGCATGCACCTTATGTAGGGCTTAATGTGTCATTGAAAGGATTTCACTCTTAGTCAAATGGGAACCACTGTGAAAGAAAACACAGAAACTCCAAGTATGATTCATACACATCAAAATCTACGAACCCTACCCCTAGGGCCCAGATTGTGGCCTCTAAATACCACTTACCACTAAAAGGAAATAGATCTGAGACAGGAAATGTACAAGATTAGCTTGTTGTACCTTGCTATAGCAGGTAGCAAGACTGTTAGAGTTGTGTTAAAAGAACTCAGGAGGCCAAGCACGGTGGCTCATGCCTGTAATCCCAGTGAGGACTTGAGGTCAGGAGTTCGAGACCAGCCTGGCCAACATGGTAAAACCCCATCTCTACTAAAAATACAAAAATTAGCTGGGCATGGTGGCGGGTGCCTGTAATCCCAGCTACTCAGGAGGCTGAGGCAGAAGAATCGCTTGAACCTGGGAAGCGGAGGTTGCAGTAATCTGAGATCTCACCACTGCACTCCAGCCTGGGTGACAGAGGGAGATCCATCTCAAAAGAAAAAAGGAACTCAGGAGTCAACTTGGAGAGTCTCTCACTTTCCAAAGATGGAAAATTTGACTATTATTGAGCTGTAATAGAGAAAAAGACATAAAATGTCTTCAAATCTATGAATTCAGAATGATGCTTTTAAAAACTGAATTTAGTAGTGTTAAAGGATGCTAATCATCAGTTTCAGAACTGCAAATAAAGGGACTTTCCAATACCAACTGTACTGACATAATCAAATAAAAAGTGATAAAAAGTTTGTCTTTATTGATATATTCCAGTTAACAATGAAAAAAGATTGGCGTAATTCGATCATCATTTTGCAACATTCTAATGAATTAATATATATAGGCAATAAATATCAACAACTGCTAACATCCAAAAAAGAGGTGATGAAATATTATATGTCCCTGAAGAAAGAATTTGACACTGCCTATTTCAGACTCTTGTCTGAAAACAATAAAAATGAATATGAATTTGATAAAGCCTCTGGATATAATTACCAATTTACAGATGACAGAGGAAAATGTTAAACTACATTACAGAGATACAATCAGCAAAATCCAGACTATGGAAAACTCTACAAATGATTTCTATAACAAATAAATTGCAAGGAAAGAAACCAACAAGAGATGAATGGGTAACCTATAAATCAGGAAACTGAGAAGATATATCAACATTCTCAATGTTTGCATCCCAGTTGGATTCTCATTCAATATTGTAAAAAAAAAAAAAAAGATAACATTTATGAGATACATGCTTAAATACAGGCTATTTCATGTTTCAAAAAATAATTGGGACTTTGTTAGGTGTGATAATGGCATTGTGGCTCTTTTTGTTGTTAAAGAGGCTGTATCTTTTAGACATACTGAGTTATTTATGGATGAAATGATTTGATGTCTGAGATTTGTTTCAAAATAATGCAGAAAACAAAGGAAGTGGTTGAAGGGTATAGATGAAACAAGATTAGCCTGAAGTTGATAATTGTTAATGTTGGATGATGGGCTCTTGGGAGTTTATTATACTCTTTCTCTATTTTTGTACTTGTTTGAAATTTATAGAATAAAATTTTTTTAATCTGTGAATTTTTTAAGTTGACTTAATTTCTAACAAGATACTGTGTTTCTTCACAATTTGATTTTATTGTGTTCTAGCTAGTGCTGTAACAGAACAGGGCCCTTTCCTGCTGCCACAAACATAGCCCACCTGTCCATATAGATATATAATGTCTTCATGATTCTACAGTGCTCTCATGTGTTCTCCTAGTGATTAAATTCAGAGTATTCCAGTCAGAGCATATGCTTTAGAGACACTTTACATGCATTAAATGAAATAATGCAGACCAGGTGAGGTGGCTCACGCCTGTAATTCCAGCACTCTGGGAGGCTGAGGTGGGCGGATCACTGGATGTCAGGAGTTCAAGTCCAGCCTGGCCAACATGGTGAAACCCCATCTCTACTAAAAATCTAAAAATAGCCGGGCGCGGTGGCTCATGCCTGTAATCCCAGCACTTTGGGAGGCCGAGGCGGGCGGATCACAAGGTCAGGAGATCGAGACCATCCTGGCTAACACGGTGAAACCCCGTCTCTACTAAAAATACAAAAAAAAAAATTAGCCGGGCGCAATGGCGGGCGCCTGTAGTCCCAGCTACGCGGGAGGCTGAGGCAGGAGAATGGCGGGATCCCGGGAGGCGGAGCTTGCAGTGAGCCGAGATCGTGCCATTGCACTCCAGCCTGGGGGACACAGCGAGACTCCGTCTCAAAAAAAAATAAAAATAAAAAATAAAAATAAAAATAAAAATCTAAAAATACAAAAAATAGCTGGGTGTGGTGGCAGGTGCCTGTAATCCCAGCTACTCGGGAGGCTGAGGCAGGAGAATCACTTGAACCCGGGAGGTGGAGGTTGCAGTGAGCCTAGATCATGCCATTGCACTTCAGTCTGGGTGATAGATGGAGACTCCATCTAAAAAAAAAAGAGAAAAAGAAATAATGCATATAAAATGTTTAATATAGTGCTTGTCATCATGCATTAGCTATAACTGTTAATAAAATTGGGTGTTTCAATGCATAGCAGTAAACACAATATTGTGAGCCACTACGTTCGAATAAGTTAAGTCCATCAGATTCCTTCAGTTAAAAAATTTGTGATCTGTGAAGTCAGGAGTTTGAGACCAGCCTGACCAACATGGTGAAACCCCGTCTCTACTAAAAATACAAAAATTAGCCAGGCGTGCTGGCACGCTTCTATAATCCCAGCTACTCAGGAGACTGAAGCAGGAAAATCGCTTGAACCCGGGAGGTGGAGGTTGCAGTGAGCAAAGATCATGCCACTGCACTGCAGGCTGGGCCACAGAGTGAAGACTCTTGTGTCAAAAAAAAAACAAAAAACAAAAAACCCCAGCACGGCATGGAGTGATGGCTCACACCTATAATTCCAGCACTTTGGGAGGCCAAGACACACAGATGACTTGAGCCCAGGAGCCTCCCAAGTAGCTGCAACTAGCAGGCACATGCCACCACACACAACTGGCATTTTTTTTTTTTTCTTTTTTCATGGAGACAGGGCCTCTCTCTTTTACCCAGGCTGGTCTCAAATTCCTGGACTCAAGTGATCCTCTCACCTCAGCCTCCCAAAGTGCTGGTGTGCTCCCACTTCACTTGGCAAGGTGAAGAACTCACAGCTGGAGAGTTTAATGCCAGCAAAGGATGTTTTGAGATATATGTGTGTGTGATTATATATATATATATGTATAAAATATATACATATATGTGTGTGTTACATATATAACACATACCTATAATATATATATTATATACATTATATATATATATATTTTTTTTTTTTTTTTAAGAGACAAGGTTTCTTGCTGTTGCCCAGGTTGGAGTGCAGTGGCTTGATCACAGCTCACTGTAGCTTCTAACTCTGGGCTCAAGCAATCCTGCTTCAGGTTCCCAAGTAGCTGGGAGTACAGTAATATGTCACTATGCCTGGCTTCAACGTAATAAAACTTTCCAAAATATACTTTTTATATTTCAACATATCTTCCATACATATCTCGTAATAAAACGCCATCTCTATCTTAAGATGCTTTTACTCGAATATAACATCAAACCCAAAATGGCTTAAACTATACAAATTTTTTTTTTTTTTTTTTTGGAGACAGCGTCTCGCTCTGTCACCAGGCTGGAGCGCAGGGGCATGACCTTGGCTCACTGCACTCTCCGCCTCCCAGGTTCAAGCGATTCTCGTGCCTCAGCCTCCCAAGTAGCTGGGACTACAGGCGAGCGCCACCAGGTCCAGCTAATTTTTGTATTTTTTAGTGGAGACGGGGTTTCACCATGTTGGCCAGAATGGTCTCAATCTCTTAACCTCGTGATCTGCCCGCCTCGGCCTTCCAAAGTGCTGGGATTACAGGCGTGAGCCACCGCGCCCGGACCTTTTTTTTTTTTTTTTTTTTTTTTTCTTTTTCTTTTTTTTTTGAGACGGAGTCTTGCTCTGTTGCCAGGCTGGAGTGCAGCGGCTCCATTTCTACTCGCAACCTCCGCCTTCCGGATTCAACTTCCACCTCCCGGGTTCAAGCGATTCTCGTGCCTCAGCCTCCCGAGTAGCTGGGATTACAGGCGCGCACCACTAAGCCCAGCTAATTTTTGTATTTTTAGTAGAGACGGGGTTTCACCATGTTGGCCAGAATGGTCTCGATTTCTTGACCTCGTGATCCGCCCACCTCGGCCTTCCAAAGTGCTGGGATTACAGGCGTGAGCCACCGCGCCCAGCCCACGTTTTTTTCTTTTATGAGACGGAGTCGCTCTCTTGTCGCCCAGGCTGGAGTGCAGTGACATGATCTTGGCTCACTGCAACCTCTGCCTCCCGGTTCAAGTGAGTCTCCTGCCTCAGCCTCCCGAGTAGCTGGGATTACAGGTGCCCTCCACCACACCCAGCTAATTTTTGTACTTTTAGTAGAGACGGGATTTCGCTATGTTGGCCAGGCTGGTCTCGAACTCCTGACCTCAGGTGATCCGCCCGCCTCGGCGTGAGCCACCACACCTGGCCAAATTTCTTAGCTCTTGTAAAAGGAAGCTCAGAGGTAATGAAAGTAAATTGATGTAAGGGCTCAGTTATTATATTAAGAACCCAGATTTGTTCCATTTTCTGCTCCATCATCCTAGGTCTGTAAGTTTTGCCCTCAGGATGGCTTCCCTCATGGTCACAAACTGGTGGCAGTAGTTCCAGACATCGTATCCAGACACAACGTTAGCCAGAGGAAAGGAGGGATTATCTCTTATTTTATTCTTCTTGAGAATGAGGAAATCTGTTCCAGAAACTTCTGACAGACCACACTTCACAGCTCATTTACCAAGATTAGATCATATATCCATTACTAAACTACTTACTATGAAGGAGAATGGCATTACTATGATTGATGTGAACCAATCATTTGGGGACAAAATGAATGTTGGGGTGTCAACCACCATGGCTAACACAACATCTTATGCACTCCTTTTTTTTTTTTTTTTTTTTCCGAGATGGAGTTTCACTCTTATTGCCCAGGCTGGAGTACGATGACATGATCTCGACACTGCAACCTCCACCTCCCAGGTTCAAGCGATTCTCCTGTCTCAGCCTCCTGAGTAGCTGGGATTACAGGCATGCACCACCACGCCTGGCTAATTTTGTATTTTTACTAGAGACGAGGTTTCTCCATGACCATCAGGCCAGTCTTGAACTCCTGACCTCAGGTGATCTGCCTGCCTCGGCCTCCCAAAGTGCTGGCATTACAGGCTGAGCCAACGTGCCCGGCCTTAAACACTCTTCTACCTGAGTATAAGTGACTAACTGGGGCTGGGCACAGTGGTTCACACCTGTAATCCTAGCAGTTTGGGAGGCCAAGGCGGGTGAATCACTTGAGGTCAGGAGTTGAAGAACAGTCTGGCCAATATGGTGAAACCCTGTCTCTACTGAAAATACAAAAAAAGTTAGCTGGGTGTGATAGTGCATGCCTGTAATCCCAGCTACTCGGGAGGTGCTTGAACCCAGGAGATGGAGATTGCAGTGAGCCAGGATCAGGCCAGCTCATTTAATTTCTATCATGACAATTGTCAACATTATTAAAAATTCTCCTACTCATTCTTTTCATTGGCAATATTGAGAGCATTTTCTTTTATTCTTTTTTTATCCTTTTTTTTTTTTTTTTTTTTTGAGACGGACTCTCACTCTGTCACCAGACTAGAGTGCAGTGGCGTGATCTCAGCTCACTGCAACCTGTGCCTCCTGGGTTCAAGCAATTCTCCTGTCTCAGCCTCCTGAGTAGCTGGGACTACAGGCATGTGCCACCATGCCCAGCTAATTTTTGGATTTTTAGTAGAGACAGGGTTTCACTATGGCCAGGATAGTCTCGATCTTTTGACCTTCAGATCTGCCCACCTCGGCCTCCCAAAGTGCTGGGATTACAGGTGTGAGCCACCGCGCCTGGATTATTTTTTATTTATTTATTTTTTTTTTTTTGAGACAAAGTCTCACTTGGTTGCCCAGGCTGGAGTGCATGCCACCACACCCGGCTAATTTTTGTATTTTTAGTAGAGATGGGGTTTCATCATGTTGGCCAGACTGGTCTCGAACTCCTGACCTCAAGTGATCCACCTGCCTCGGCCTCCCAAAGTGCTGCAATTACAGGTGTGAGCCACCGTGCCCGGCTGCATTTTATTTTTGTAGATATTAAATGGTTATTTAATCAATTTTAGAAATTCAGGTTGCCTTGAATTTTATCAGGATGACAAAGTTTACAGTAATAAATAGTCCAAATGTTTAATGGTACACTGGTTATCTCTGGACAGTAGAATAATCTCTAGCTAGTGGGTTTATATTACCATTAAAAAATTAAACCTCTCTGGTAATCTATCCTCTCATATCCATTTGCAGTCATTCTAGTCTACACTACCCCCCAACATGGCCCTCTCTCTCTCAATCTTTCCACTGCACAGTCTACAGGGATAAGAAACTACCCCCATATCCTCGACCTTTTTTTGTGGGCATGCATTTCTTCCACCTCCTTGCCCTAATTAAAATCTGATTCTTCCCTCCTTAGGGTACTGCTTTCTCTTGCTGCAGCTTGCTTCCTTCCTCAGGTATGAAGTTAAGGTTAGTATCTTCCTTGCCCTGTACTGCCACTTCTTTTTTTTTGAGACACAGTCTTACTCTGTCACCCAGGTGGAGTGCAATGGCACAATCTTGGCTCACTGCAACCTCCCTCCCAGGTTCAGGAGATTCTTATGCCTCAGCCTCCCTAGTAGCTGGGATTACAGACGCATGTCACCACACCCAGCCAATGTATGTATTTTTATTTTTTTATTTTATTTTATTTTTTAAGATGGAGTCTTGCCCTGTTGCCCAGGCTGGAGTGCAGTGGCACGATCTCGGCTCACTGCAGCCTCCAACTCCCAGGTTCAAGTGATTCTCTGCCTCAGCCTCCCAAGTAGCTGGGATTACAGGTGTGTGCCACCACATCCAGCTAATTTTTATATGTTTAGTAGAAATGGGGTTTCACCATGTTAACCAGGCTGGTCTTGAACTCCTGACCTCAAGTGATCCACCTGCCTCTGCCTCCCAAAGTGCTGCAATTACAGGTGTGAGCCACCATGCCCGGCTTAATTTATGTATTTTTAGTAGAGACAAGGTTTCGCCCTGTTGGCCAGGCTAGTGTTGAACTCCTGGCCTCAAGTGATCTGCCCGCCTCAGCCTCCCAAAGTGCTGGGATTACAGGCGTGAGTCACCATGCCCAGACTCCCTACTGCCACTTCTTAACAATTACTCCTCCATCTTTATGTAAAACCCCTTGATCTTTTCATGTTCATGTCACCTGGCTTGTCACCTTTTGTCTTACTTCAAGGCTATCATTTTCCTACTTGGTGGTTACTGCCCCTTACTAATTTTGAAGAGTTTGAGACCAGGTTCGTGGCTCTATTCTGTAACATCTATTTCTAATATTCACAAGTCAATGTCCAAACAATTTGGTTTATTATTTCTTTGACTTCCTCCACTTTCTCCCTCCACTTCCTCCCTTTTTACCTGGGATTCCACTGTCCCATAGAGAGCCATGGATAAAATTCAAGAAGTCTGTGAACTTGGACAGGGGAAAATATGTATACTTTTACTAAACACTAACTGAAATTTAGAATTTCCTTCAATAACAAATGTAGACTGTACACCACAGTAGTACTAGCAATATCTATGGGTTTGTCACCAATAGAAAGCACAGCTGTTTTTTTCCAAAGAGTCATCTGCATCCCCATGTTTATCGCAGCACTATTCACAATAGCTAAGATATGAAATAAACCTAGGTGTCCAACAACAGATAAATGGTTAAAGAAAATTTGGGCTGGACACAGTGGCTCACACTTGTAATCCCAGCACTTTGGGAAGCTGAAGTAGGAGAATTGCTTGAGCCAAGGAGTTCAAAACCAGCCTGGGCAACGTAGCAAGAATCCATCTCTACAAAAAATTTTAAAAATTAGCTAAGTACAGTAGTGTGCGCCTGTAGTCCTAGTTCCTTGGGAGGCTGAGGTGGGAGTATCACTTGAGCCCAGGAGATTGAGGCTGCAATGAGCCATGCAGTGAGCCATGATAGCACCACTGCACTCCAAGCTGAGCAACAGAGCAAGACCCTGTCTCAAAAGAAAAAAAAAAAAAGGAAAACGTGGTGTATATATACACAATGAGCTACTATTCAGTCATAAAAAAGATTACATCATGTCATCTGCAGTAACATGAATGGAACCGGAAGACACTATGTTAAGTGAAATAAGCCGGGAACAGAAAGTTAAACACAACACATTCTCACTCATGTGGAAACTAACAAAAGTTGATCTTGCCGGGCACAGTGGCTCACGCCTGTAATCCCAGCAATTTGGGAGGCAGAGGCAGGTGGATCACCTGAGGTCAGGAGTTCGAGACCAGCCTGGCCAACATGGTGAAACCCCATCTCTACTAAAAATACAAAAATTAGCCAGGTGCGGTGGCGGGTGCCTATAATCCCAGTTACTCCGGAGGCTGAGGCAGGAGAATTGCTTGAACCCAGGAGGCAGAGGTTACAGTGAGCCGAGATCGTGCCATTGCACTCCAGCCTGAGGGACAAGAGTGAGACTTCGTCTCAAAAAAAAAAAAAAGTTGATCTCATAGAAGTAAAATGTAGAACAAAGGATACTAGAGGTTGGCAGGGCTATGGGAAATGGGAAGATAGGGGAGATTTGTTAAAGGATATAAAATTAAGGCTGGGGGTGGTGGCTCATGCCTATAATCCCAGCACTTTGGGAGGTCAAGGTGGGTGGATCACCTAAGGTCAGGAGTTTGAGATCAGCCTGACCAACATGGAGAAACTCTGTCTCTACTAAAAATACAAAAAACTAGCTGGGCATGGTGGTGCATGCCTGTAATTCCAGCTACTCGGGAGGCTGAGGCAGGAGAATCGCTTAAACCTGGGAGGCGGAGGTTGTGGTGAGCCGAGATTGCACCACTGCACTCCAGCCTGGGCAACAAAAGTAGAACTCTGTCTCAAAAAAAAAAAGATACAAAATTATAGCTAGGTAGAAGGAATAAGTTCTAGTGTTCTATACCACTGTGGATGACTATAGTTAAACAATAATATATACTTTCAGATAACTTGAAGGAGGATATTGAATGTTCCTAAACACAAAGAAATGATAAATGTTTGAGATGATGGATGTGCTAATTGCCCCGATCTGATGACTATACATTATATATATTGAAACATCACTATGTACCCCCACGAATATGTACAATTATAATATGTCAACTTAAAAACATTTAAAAGTGAAAAAAAAAATCCAAAACACACAAGGAACTGAGCCAGCATGAATAAGAATTAGCAAAATCTTCAAACCTCAAGACCAGACTCACAAGGACTTCAGATACAGAAATTTTAAATAAAAATTATGAAATGAGTATGTTAAAATGTGTAAAGAAATAAAGGGAGACATTGGTATATGATACAGAAATAAAAGACCATCAAAAATAATTCGTATGATATGAAAACAATCAAATAGACATTCTGGAATAAAACATATATAATGGACAGGAGTGAATATCCCTAGGCTCCTGACCTCTCTGCATTTACAAGTAGTCTGAGCGAGAAAATGCTGGAAGACCTCAGAAGCCAAGTGGAAGCCCCAGAGTGAAGCCAGGAGGGCCTTCATTTCAGACTCAGCAGCTGCCCACGGTCGTAGTTGACACACTGCTGTAGCATGTGTGCTGTCTGAACACTGACTGGCCACCCCCACAGCCCAGAATGCTGGCATCATCTGTACTATCAGCCCAGCTTCCTGATTGGTGGAAATGCTGATGATTAAGTCTGGAATTAATATGGCTTGTCTGAACTTTTGAGTACCACGCAGAGACTATCAAGAACGTGTGCACAACTCTGGAAAGCTTTGCTTCGAACCCCAATCTCTAGCGGCTAGTTGCTGTGGCTCTGGACACTAATGGGCCTGAGATACGAACTGGGCTCACACAGAGCAGTGTCCCCATGGAGGTGGAGCTGAAGAAGGGAGCCACCTTCAGATCACACTGGATAATGCCTACATGGAAAACTATGATTAGAACTTCCTGTGGCTGGACTACAAGAACATTTGTAAGGTAGTGGAAGTGGGCAGCAAGATCTACAGATGTAATAACTTATTTCTCTGCAGGCAGAGCAGAAAGGTACTGACCTCCTGGTGATAGCAGTGGAAAATGGTGGCTCCTTGGGCAGCAAAAAGGGTGTAGACCTTCCTGGTGGCTGTGGACGTGCTTGCCATGTCAGAAAAGGACATCCAGGATCTGAAGTGTGGGGTAGGATTGGATGTGGATATGGTGTTTGCCTCTTTCATCCACGTGGCATCTAATGTCCATGAAATTAGAAAGGCAATTATTGCACATTGGAGCAAGCTGCCCACTTGCCCACCGGAGTTAGGCTCTTACCTTCCCACAGGAACTAAGAGTCACAGCTATTTTTATATATCTTACAGTTCAGATCAGACACAAATATGTAAACCTCTACATTACTTCTATGTAGAAATTATGTTTCTCTTTAAGCCTGTCACAGATTTTGTTATTTAATGCAAAGAAGCACATATATTACTATGGGACACTTTTGGTTTGTTTAAATATTTTGATAGTTGTATATTAATGTAAAGGGTTTCATGTGTAATCTTGTACAGACGGTCCCCAACTTACAATGGTTCAACTTATGATTTTTCATCTTTACAATGGTGTGAAAGCAATGCATTTTCAGTAGAAACTGTAGGTCAAATACTCATAAAATCATTGTGTTTTTCACTTTACTGCAATATTTAATAAAGCATATGAGATATTCAACATTTTAACTTTGCGTTAGATGATTCTGCCTAATTATAAGATAAAGTAAGTGTTCTGAGCACATTTAAGGTAGACTAGGAAAACTATGATATTCAGTAGGTTAGTTATATTAAATGCATTTTCAACTTACAATATTTTCAGTGGGGTTTATTGGAACATAACTTCATTGTAAATTGAAGAGCATCTTTTATGCATTTTAAAATATTTTTTGAGAAGGGGTCAATAGGCTTCATCAGACTGGCAAAGTCGTCTACGGCAAGAAAAGTTAAGGACCTCTGCATTTCATATCAAATTCTACTTGTTTTTAACTTCCCTTCCTATCCAGCCTAATTTCAAGGTTTATTGGTGGCTCTCTCATGCAATATTCCCAACTTCCTTACCCTGTCTTCTTTCCTGGGCAACTACTGAAATCACTTTTGCAAAAATTATAACAATGAGAGAAATCTAACATAACTGACTCTATCTTGCTTCTAACCTCACAAGGCCTAACTACTCTTGCTCATTCTCGGGCACAGTTCAAACTAACTATGGGAAGAATTTAGTTGATAGTTTAAAGCAAGGATGATAGCAGTCCCTTCTTAAAACTAACCCCTTATTGTTCAGGAACCAAAACTGCCTCCCTAAAGCTAATGAAAGTCCACAATGTTAGAATTATGGGAGTGGCCTGAATTCTGTGAAGACGTAGACACAGTTAAACGATAACAAGCCATTGTTCCCTAGCTTACTTTTCTGTAAGTGTTTACTGTTCAGGAGTTACATAGCTGGAGGTCACAAGATTTGTAACCCTAATTGCTCCTATAAATAACATTACCATTGTAAAATCTAAAACTGGTCTTTGAGATATTTTTCAGACTTTGGCATCCTGGCAGATGCTAGCTGTACCTGTGGCCCATGCCAAAGAACTGACTATGGGTCCTGTGATTCCCTGACACCCCCCCACCCCATGCAGAAACTGATTCAGGGCACAAAGACAGTTTCAAAGTCCCTATGATTTCATCCCTAATCAATCAACAGCATTCATTCTCTAGACCCAGCCCACCAAATTATCCTTCAAAACCCTAGCCTCTGAGTTCTCCAGGAGGAAGATTCAAGAAATATCTCCCATCCTTCCATCCAGTTGCCTTGCTACAATTAAACTCTCTGCTGCAACACTGCTATCTCATTGTATTGGCTTTTCTGTGCAGTGGGCAAGAAGAATCCATTGGTCTGTAACACTACCTGGAAAAACCTAGCTATGGATTGATTCAACCAATTGCCTTTCCCAATAACATGCCAGTATTACTGAGCCTTGCTGCCTAAATCATATGGCAGCGCAGACTTATGCCACCATAAATTTATGGTCTCCAACTCAACCAGGTTCTCAATACTACAGGCAATTCTTGTTTCCCTTATCAGTTTTCTTTCTTTTTTTTTTGAGACGGTGTCTCATTCTGTCACTCAGGCTGGAGTGCAATGGCATGGTCTCGGCTCACTGCAACCCTGCAACCTCCGCCTCCCAGGTTCAGTGATTCTCCCACCTCAGCCTCCTGAGTAGCTGGGACTACAGGCACGTGCCAACACACCCAGCTAATTTTTGTATTTTTAGTAGAGACAGGGTTTCACCATGTTGGCCAGGCTGGTCTCAATCTCCTGACCTCATGATACATCTGCGTCAGCCTCCCAAAGTGCTAGGATTACAAGCATGAGCCACCGTGCCCAGCCACTTTGTCAGTTTTTGTTCCTCAGACTTCCTTTCTCCTCCACATCTCTTCACTCCTTCCTCCCCTATCTCAATTCTTTCCTCACCTAAAAATATGGTTTTACCTCCCTCTTCATGGAGAATTTTGATGTTGTCAGACAACACAATTTCCTTACACCAGTTTTCACATGTATCCACTGTTTTTCATTCCCTCTCACTACAATAGAATGGTGTCCTCTGGGGTAAGGCAAATTTCTCCTCCAGTGCTCTGAATCACATTCATTCATTCATTCATTCATTCATTCATTCAACAAATACAGAATTTACTAGTTTGTTATAGGTTGAATTATGTCTTCCCAAAAAAGATATGTTGAAGTCTTAATCCCTAGTACCACAGAATGGAAATAGGATCATTGCAGATGTAGTGAGTTAAAATGAGGTGACGCTGGAGTAGGGTGGGTCCTAATCCAATATGACTGCAGTCTTTATAACAGAGGGCCATAAAAAAGACAGACACAGAGAGAACATTATGTGACGATAAAGGTAGAGGTTGGAGTTATGCACTACAAGCCAAGGAATGTCATAGATTGCCTGTATACCACCAGAAGCTGAGAAGAGGCAAGAAAGGTTTCAGAGGGAGCATGACTCTGCCAACTTTGATTTCAGACTTCTAGCCTCCAGGACTGTGAGATAACAAATTTTTGTTGTTTTGAGCCACCCAGTTTGTGGTACTTTGTTATAAAAGCCCTAGGAAACTAATGTGCTATTATCAGCACAAAACAGTAAGCAAAACAAAGATCCCTGCCCTTGCTGTAGAGCTTAACTGCCCTTCTAAAAGCCTAGACATATAGATTATCTCTTTTTTATCCTCTGTTTTCTACTTCTCCCTCTCTTCTGGCTCCTCTCACTTTTAAATGTCCCAAATCTCTTTATATAAAAATTATAATATTCCTTGCCTTCAAGTTTCCTTCTAGCTACCAAGTTATTCCACAGTCTTCTTTTACAGTCACATTTCTTGAAAGAGTTGTCTACACCTGCCTTGTATGCTGATCTACTCACATTGTAGCCCACTGCATTCTCATCTTTGCTTCCATCACTCCACTGAATTTGTCCTTGCCAACGTCAACAGTTAACAGTTTTAGCCACCACCTTTTTTTGCCTTGATTATTATAGTGCCCTCTATATTGGTCTTTTTGCCTCTGCTGTGGCTCTCAAAGTGGGATTCATGGGCAGATGACCTGTGCAGTCACCCAGGGCTTCACACTCAAAGGGCTCCATGCTTGGTTTTAAGCTCTACTATTGCCAACTTGAAATTCTTAATAATTTTATCTTTAAACTTGTATTTTGTAAGTGAAGCCCAATGGGACAATAGAGCACATGTGTGAGCAGGGGAGATATATGCAATATGTGTGCCTACCATTTTTTGCTGTTCCATTTCCATACAGTAGCCATGATGCCTCATGAGCACAGGATTCCAGTGGACCCATGATATGTGGGAGTTCAGTAAGTCTCGAAGTGAGTACAAAAGAAATGTGCTGAGTCTCGGTGAGCACAGAAAAGCCATGCTTTCCACTGGGGAATCAGATCTTGCTTTGAAGAAACAAAGAAGGCAATGACATTCTAAGAATCTTCAGGGCAGGAGTGGTGGCTCATGCGTATAATCCCAGCAATTTGGGAGGCTGAGGTGGGAGGATCACCTGAAGTCAGGAATTCAAGACCAGCCTGGTCAACATGGCGAAACCCCATCTCTACTACAAAAAATTAGCCAGGTGTGGTGGTGCACACCTGTAATCCCAGCTACTCGGGAGGCTGAGTCAGGAGAATCTCTTGAACTCAGGAGATGGAAGCTACAGTGAGCCGAGATGGCACAACTGCACTCCAGCCTGGGTGACAGAGCAAGACTCTGTCTCAAAAAAACAAAAAACAAATGTTTCTGAGACTTGCCAGAGCCTTCCCTTACAGTTGCATTTTACACAATGATACTCAAAAGGAAAAAGGGATTGGGAATCCAGCCTGCACTCTGCCTGTCCTGCTTTGCATCCTGACGTGGGGGTGCAGTAATGACCTTACACCAAGGAAAAGAAGCCACTATTTTGGGGCCCCCACTTGATAGTAGTGTGTCTAATCTCCAAAGTGCATGCAAATCAATTTAGGATCTGCAGATTCTTCTTTAATTGGTATGAGATGAGACCTGAGGTTCCTCATTTTTGCGCACTCCCCAGGGGTGTCCATGCTGTGTCCAAGGACCACATTTTGAGTAACCAAGCTTTAGAGGACCTTGCTCTTGGATTTCTCATGCCATGCCACTTTGACATGAAAACCCATTTTCAGCTAGGCATAGTGGCACATGCCTGTAGCCCCAGCTACTCAGGAGGCTGAGGCAGAAGGATTGCTTGAACCTAGGATTTCATGTCCAGCCTGAGCAACATAGCAATACTCTATCTCTTAAATACACACACACACACACACACACACACACACACACACACACACACACACAAAATTCTAGTTCAGTTACCCAGGACTACATATTTTCCTACTCAAACAGTTGAAAGTTCACTTCTAACTGTTTGCTGGGAGGAGAGGGAATGGTGAATAGAACTTGGATGACTAGGACAGAGTGTTCAGATGTATATGGACAAAAAGCCCTTTTTGGATAGGGTGGAGTTCAGGGTGGGAAAAGAAGGGGAGCAGGCTTGAAGTTATGTGCCTACATTGAATTCTTTTTTTTTTTTTTTTTTTTCTTTGATGGAGTCTCGCTCTGTCGCCCTGGCTGGATGGCTGGAGCGCAGTGGCACAATCTCGACTCACTGCTACCTCCGTCTCCCCTCCCGGGTTCAAGCGATTCTCCTGCCTCAGCCTCCAGAGTAGCTGGGACTACAGGTGAGTGCCACCACGCCCGGCTAATTTTTATATTTTCAGTAGAGACAGGGTTTCACCATATGGGCCAGGCTGGTCTTGAACTCCTGACCTCGTGATCCACCCGCCTCGGCCTCCCAAAGTGCTGGGATTATAGGCGTGAGCCACTGTGCCCGGCCACCTACATTGAATTCTGAGTCCAAGAATTCTAAATTGGTACTTGAATCTTTGAGGTCACTATGAAGTTATATAAGTCAAGGTAGAAGGGTAGAACACTTTCTCTTTCTTTTGAGATGGAATCTCTCTGTCATCCGGGCTGGAGTGCAATGGTGCCATCTTGGCTTACTGCAACCTCCCCCTCCCAGGTTCAAGCAATTCTCCCATCTCAGCCTCCCAAGTAGCAGGGATCACAGGCACCTGCCATAATGCTCGGCAAATGTTTTGTATTTTTGTAGAGATGGGGTTTCACCATGTTGGCCAGGCTAGTCTTGAACTCCTGACCTCAGGCGATCCGCCCGACTCGGCCTCCCAAAGTGCTAGGATTACAGGCGTGAGCCACCATGCCCGGCCAGAACACATTTTATTTATTGGTTGGTTAGATTGGTCTACAGTTTTTAAATAGACTTGAGGGTATGTAGGCTTCTGTTTGCACTCTCGCCCCATGCTCTCCAAATGTTGGGGGCAAATATGTGGAGTTTCATCCAACTTGGGGAAGAGGCATCTTTTTTGGATAAAGGCACTTTCCACTGCCCCTTCCACTCTTCAAGGCCTGATCTTCACAGTCTCTAACTATATCTGCCTAGAGAGAACACTTATTTCTAATTCACACTAAGGCTCAGTGTAGTCTAGTAGAAGACAGAATTTTTTAAAAGTAAAAGTGAACATGAAATAGAAAATATAAAAGAGCTTTGGACATAGTAAAAGTATTCTCATGAAATATAGTTCTTATATACATATACATGAAATGTGTAAGCTGCTGATAATATGAAATATATCTTTTTCTTTTAGTCATGGTCAAAAAAGTGTGAAAGCCTCAGCTCCAGATGGTGTGCAAGGCTGTCCCAATATGATGGTATATTACCTCTCCAATATCACACTTGCAAGAAGTTCTCCTTCCCCAGCCCTGCCTTTTGCCCACTCCGCATTCTGACTACAATGAACTTTTTTCCATTTCTAGAAGCCCCCCATGTTTATCTTACCCCTCTGCTTTGACACATGTTGTTCCTTCAGCCTGGATTCCTCTTTCCCTACCTCTTCACCTAGATAATGCCTATTCAGACTTGAGGTCCCAGTACAGCCTTCTCCAACCCTAAGTCTCAGTAAGTCACTCTTCCTAAGGGCTACAAGCATCCTTTCTCCTCTCATTGAACCAATCACCATGTTGTATAACTGCTTAGCTGAGTTTTGGTCTTGTGAGGGAAGTTTTAGTCTTGTGAGTTCATCTGTGTCTCTATTAATTAGCATAGAATCTGGCATATAGCAATTGCTCAACAAATCATGTTAAATTATATCAAATTGAAAATATATTTTTTCTATTTTCTATCTAAAGTATGTTACACTGTTATGTATGTATGACCTTGAACTTAAATATTTTCAAGTACTCTGATTATTTTCTTAGGATAGAGCCCTAGAAGCAAAATTATCACTGTGTCCAAGAATATAATAGTTTTAAAGCTTGACATATATTGCCAAATTAATTTCCAAAGGTTTTGATTGTCTTAAACCTGTTTAGAACTAGTGACAGTTTTACAGCATTTAAGCAAACTCATCCACGACTATGCTGTATCTCTCCATTTATATGTCTTACATGTATTTCTCAATATAAGTTTTATAATTTTCCTGATATGTGATCGTCATATCCAAAGGTGCACATGTTTTATATATGTTTGTGTAGGTATATGTGTGTGAATACAAACACACTTATATGTAAAATCATCGCAATTGTGAAACAGAACTCTTTTCCATTATATTTGATTACAAGATATTGCTGGTATATAGAAAAGTTAATGGTGTCATTGATTGCATTTTCTTTCTTTCTTTCTTTCTTTCTTTCTTTCTTTCTTTCTTTCTTTCTTTCTTTCTTTCTTTCTTTCTCTTTCTTTCTTTCCTTCTTTCTTTCTTTCTTCCTCCCTTCTCCTTCCTTCGTTCCTTCCTTCCCCTTCCTTCCTTCCTTCCTTCTTTCTTTTTTTTGACAGAGTCTTGCTGTGTTGCCCAGGTGGGAGTGCAGTGGCTATTCACAGGTGTCATCATAGAACATTGCAGCCTCAAACTCCTGGCTCAAGAGATCCTCCCACGTAGCTGGGACTATAGGCATGCACCACAGTGCCCAGCTCAGTGACTGCTTTCTTATCTGCCTATTTTATTTAACTTTCTTATTAGTTATAAATATATACAACCTTATCATCTGTAAATAATGATACATTTATCTTCTCTTTTTCATAGTTATCCTTATTTGTTTTACATCTTATTTTAATTGCTAGAATTTCCAGAACTTGTTAAATAATGGTAATAAGGGCAGATTATCTTTTGTAGTCCTTACATTAATGGAAACCTAGTATTTCAATGTTAAGTGTGATATTAGCTGGATTTCATAAAAGTATTCTTGATGTTTATGTTTCACTCAATTCCTAGTTTATCGTTATTAATACTTGTATGAACTGAATGTCTATGTTTCCCCACAATTCATATGTTGAAATCCTAAACCCCAATATGATGGTATTTGGTGGTGGGGCCTTTGTGAGGTAATTAGGATTAGATTAGTTCACGATGGTAGGACCCTCGTGATGAGATTAATGCACTTATCAAAAGAGGAGGAGACACAGGATCTCAGTCTCTCTCTGCTTTCCGTCATGTGAGGATACAGTGAAAAGACAGCCATCTACAGACCAGGGAAAAGACCCTCAATGGATCTGCTGGTACCTTGATCTAGAACTGTGACAACAAATGGTTGTTGAACCACCTAGCCCATGGTAATTTGCTATAGGAGCCCAAACTAAGATAAAACTCAAAAGTGGATATTTATTTATATCAAATGCCTTTTCAGCAACTATCTAAATAAATATGTAGTTTCATCTCTTTGACCTTTTAAAATGATGTATTCGATCAAGTGTTACACAATAAATTCTTTTTTTTTTTTTTTTTTTTTTTTGAGATGCGGTCTTACTCTGTCCCCCAGACTGGAGTGCAATGGCACGATCTCGGCTAACTGCAACCTCCACCTCCCAAGTTCAAGTGATTCTCCTGCCTCAGCCTCCCTAGTAGCTGGGATTACAGGAGCCCACTATCATATCCAGCTCTTTTTTTTTTTTTTTTTGTATTTTTAGTAGAGAATAGAGATTTTGTATTAGACTAGAGGTTTCACCATGTTGACCAGGTTGGCCTCGAATTCCTGACCTCAGGTGATCCGCCCACCTTGGCTTCCCAAAGTGCTGGGATTACAGGTGTGAACAATGCCCAAGCTTTTTTTTTTTTTAGATACGATCTCACTCTGTTGTCAAGGCTGGAGTGCAGTGGTGAGATCATAGCTCAGCCTCAAACTGCAGCCTCAAACTCCTGGGCTCAAACCATCTTCCTGCCTCAGTCACCCAAGTAGCAGGTACCAGACACCATAACTGGCTCTTTTAGAACTTTTTTGAAATCAGTTGCAGAATTTAACTTGCAAGTACTTATTTCAGATTTTTAAATTATTCCTTTCTTCTTTCTTTCTTTTCTTTTGTGACAGAGTCTCACTCTGTTGCCCAGGCTGGAGTGCAGTGATGTGATCTCGGCTCACTGCAACCTCTGCCTCCTAGGTTCAAGCAATTCTCCTGCCTCATCCTCCCAAGTAGCTGGGATTACAGGTGCCCGCCACTACACCTGGCTAATTTTTGTATTGTTAGTAGAGACAGGGTTTCACCATGTTGGCCAGGCTGGTCTCGAACTCCTGACCTCAGGCCATCCACCTGTCTCAGCCTCCCAAAGTGCGGGATTACAGGCATGAACCGCAGCACCTGGAGTTTTTTTGTTTTTGTTTTTTTCTTTTGATGGAGTTTCTTTCTGTTCCCCAGGCAGGAACAGTAGTTCGAACAATTCAGTAGTTTGAACGAAGCTTATTGCAGCTTCCACTCCCCAAGCCCAAGCAATCCTCCCACCTCAGCCTCCCAAGGAGCTGGGACTACAGATGCATGCCACCATGCCTGGCTAATTTTTTATATATTTTTTTGTAGAGATGGGGTTTCACCATGTTGCCCAGGCTGGTCTTGAACTTACGGGCTCATGTGATCATCCTGCCTCAGCCTCCCAATATGCTGGGATTACAGGAATAAGCCACCATGCCTGACCCTACATTTCTTTTATAATGTCAATTAGTCTAAATTTGGGTGTGTGTGTATGAGTGCTCTCTTGGGTTTTGATATCAGAGTTTATGCTAATTTTATAAAATAAACTGAAAGTTTCCATCTTTTCTATTCTATGTAACAGTTTATATAACATTGTAATTATGAAAGAATCCATTCTTTGCCAGGCGCAGTGGCTTACACCTGTAATCCCAGCACTTTGGGAGACTGAGGTGGGCGGACCACCTGAGGTCAGGGAGTTCGAGACCAGCCTGACCAACATGGTGAAACCCCGCCTCTACTAAAAGTACAAAAATTAGCCGGGCATGGTGGCGGGCACCTGTAATCCCAGCTACTCGGGCGGCTGAGGCAGGATAATTGCTTGAACCCAGGAAGCAGAGGTTGCAGTTAGCCGAGATCGCCCCACTGTACTCTGTGTACAGAGTGAGACTCCGTCTCAACAAAAGAAAAAAAAAAAGAAAGAAACAAAGGATCTATTCTTCAAACCATTTAGGCCAAAAACCTTTTAGGAAGTTAATTAGTTAACATCTTTTTCATTTCTTCCATAGTTTTTGGTCTCTGTCTATTTTCTACTTGGGTTAATTTTGATAATGTATTTTTTCTTTTTTTCCTTTTTTTTTGAGACAGTTTCGCTGTCGTTCCCCAGGCTGGAGTGCAACGGCGCGATCTTGGCTCCCCGCAACCTCCGCCTCCCAGGTTCAAGCAGTTCTCCTGCCTCAGCCTCCCGGGTAGCTGGGATTACAGGCATGCGCCAACACACCCGGCTAATTTTGTATTTTTAGTAGAGACAGGATTTCTCCATATCAGTCAGGCTGGTCTCAAACTCCCTACCTCAGGTGATCCATGCCTTGGCCTCCCAAAGTGCTGGGATTACAGGCGTAAGCCACAACACCCAGACTTTACTTTTTTTCAATTTTTTTTTTACATTTTTTCCTCCATTTTTCCGTTTTAGAATTTATTTCATGTTATTTTATAGTTCTTTATTTCTGATTGAAGTGTGATGCTTAGCTCATTTACTTTCATTCTATATTTTTCCAAAGTGGAAACACATAAGATTATAAATTTGTCCCTAAGTGCAGCTTTGACTGCAGCCTATAAATATTACACTGAAATTTGGCTTTGACTTTGGAATTAAGCTAAAATCTGTGGTTACAATATTACACTTCATTTTTAGTCTGTGGAAGACTAAATTATCAAATGCTGACTTCAAAAGAATTCCTGGCATCTGTAAATTTGTGTGGAGCCAATGACTATGTGGTTGGGTAGATTACCACCATCTTTAATCAGAGTAAGTCCAACATTAACACAAATAAGCCCTGTTATTTGGATATGTTTTTAATATCCAAATAAAGGAAAAATGGAAATCATTACAAATATAATATTAATATACTACATTAGCTTTTTTTTTTTTTTTGAGATAGGATCTTGCTCTGCTGCTCAGGCTGAGTGCAGTGACATGGACATGATTCACTGCAGCTTTGACCTCCTAGGCTCAAGTGATCCTCCCACCTCAGCCTCGTGAGTAGCTGGGACTATAGGCATGTGCCACCATGTCCACGTAATTTGTGTGTGTGTGCATGTTTGTTTTTTGTTTTTTTGTTTTTTTTTTTAGAGATGGGATTTTGCCATGTTGCTCAGGCTGGTCTCCAACTTCTGACCTCAAGCAATTTGCCCACCTTGGCCTCCCAAAGTGCTGGGATTACAGACGTGAGCCACTGTGCCTGGCCTGGAAATTCTTTATATCCTCTAAGAATGATGTTAAAGCAGAATGTCAAATTTGCCACTACCAAACTTTACTAGGTGGAAAAATTCTAAAACAATATGTAAACATCCATGGTAAATGATCTTTAATGCAGATATTATAAAGAGTATGAAAAAAAGGAAAAAACGGTAGAATAGTTAGAAAACAGCCTGCCTTAATTGAAAGCAAACATCTATTTAGTATGGCAAACATGCAGCAGATTCCCGCAGGAGGAATCTAGCAGGTAACAGTGCTGAGAAATTTGTGTTCCTATATGATAGTCTTAGGCGTTTATAATTTGATGATAGAATTGCAATAATAATTAAATTGTTTTTAGAGATGGAACTCACTCTTTTGCCCAGGCTAGAGTGCAGTTCGAGATCATAGCTCATTGCAGCCTGGAATTTCTGGGCTCCAGAGAGCCTCCTGTCTCAGCCTTCCGAGTGGCTGAGATTACAGGTGCTAGCCACAGTTCCTGGCAATAATTAAAGTTAAAAAAATAAAATATCAGGTTTTATTTTTGTGTTCTAGAAGTTTATTTTATCATTATGATACTCATATTTGGCCTTGGTCTTGTTGAATATTGATTTTAATGCTCGGCTTTTTCTTATTCAGCCCAAATGTTTATTGTAATTCTATTTTGATCTTTAATTTTTTGTTTAATCCAAAATATACTTAGAATAATTTATTTTAATTTTTGTTTTAAAATCAAATTGGGCCGGGCGCGGTGGCTCATGCCTGTAATCCCAGCACTCTCTGAGAGGTCGAGGCGGGCAGGTCATGAGGTCAAGAGATCTAGACCATCCTGGCCAACATGGCGAAACCCCGTCTCTACCAAAAAACACAAAAATTAGTTGGGAAGCCGGGCGTGGTGGCGGGCGCCTGTAGTCCCAGCTGCTCGGGAGGCTGAGGCAGGAGAATGGCGTGAACCTGGGAGGCGGAGCTTGCAGTGAGCCGAAATCGGGCCACTATACTCCAGCTTAGGTGACAGAGCAAGACTCTGTCTCAAAAAAAAAAAAAAAAAAAAAAAAAAATTCCTGGGCATGATGGCATGTGCCTGTAGTCCCAGCTACTTGAAAAGAATCGCTTGAACCTGGGAGGCGGAGGTTGAGGTGAGCCGAGATCCAGTCACTGCACTCCAGCCTGACAACAGAGCAAGACTCTGTCTCAAATAAATAAATAAATAAATAAATAAATAAAAAAAATCCAATTAAATATTCTAACTGGGGCATAATTTTTGACTAACCTTTTGTGGTTAATTTGTAGGGGTAGGAAATTGAATTCAGAAGATTTAGGCTATTCAATTTTGCTTTTTAAAATTTGTTGGCTGGGCGCGGTGGCTCACGCCTGTAATCCCAGTACTTTGAGAGGCTGAGGCGGGTGGATCACCTGAGGTAAGGAGTTCAAGACCAGCCTGATCAACATGGTGAAACCCCGTCTCTACTAAAAATACAAAGAATTAGCCAGGCATGGTGGTGGGTGCCTGTAATCCCAGCTGCTCCAGAGGCTGAGGCAGGAAAATCGCTTGAACCCGGGAGGCGGAGGTGGCAGTGAGCCGATATGGCGCCATTGCGCTACAGCCTGGGCAACAACAGCAAAACTCCATCTCAAAAAAAAAAATTTGTTGCAGGTTTTTTTGTGACATAGAGCATGATTTTTGTCAGCATTCTGTAAATGCTTGAAAAGTTGTATTCTCTGTAAATACCAAGTTCAACATATATATAAAATACTACTTTAAACTTACTAATAAAATTACTTAATATTATTGTCCTTCTTTATTTATTGTCAGCCTTAGCCTAGGAAAGTGCAGTATTAAAACCTCCTATGGCAATTTTAATTCCTTTTCATGCAGTTTTATTTCTTCCCATCCCTAAGGCTATATTTTCCTTCTGCCCGGTAACTACCCTTTCTATACTCTAACACTTACACCTCTTTTCCAGTTATAGAATGGGTTTTGAGCATTTTTAGAGCATTTTTGGGGTTTATATTTGTACTCTTTTCCCTAACCAACATTTACACAAAGTAAATATACACATGACTGAGTCTGTTTAGTAACTGATTTAATATTGTAAAAGTTATATTCTTCATTTATTTATATGCAAATTCCTCTATATAAAATTGCCAACTTAACAATAAATTTAAATAATTGTCAAGATCATGAAAAAGGAGGTAGATGAAAATATGCTTATATAACAGAAATACTCAAAGACTTTTATTATGGAATTGTTTGTAATGGATAAAACAAAAAAGCAAAAACAAACAAAAACCCATCCAAATGCTCACCAGTAATAGGATGGCTATAGAAATTATGAAACTTCTATAAAGTAAAATCTATGCAACTATTGAAAATTGAAGTATATGAAGTATGAAGCATACTGACAAGGGAACGTGCCCAAATATACATATTAGGTGAAAAAGCTAGTTATGGTCATAAGATAACATGTATGATATGAAGCCGTTCTTGTTAAACATGTGAAAAAATATTAGTATCTAGACAGAAAAAAACTGAAAGAAATACAGATTATATTTTTATATAGTAGCTCTCTTTGGCAATGAGCTTACAGGACATTTTTATTTCTATTTCATATGTTTATATAATGGTTGAATTTTTTACTGAAGCATGTATTATCTTTTATAACAAAAATATTTAAAATAAAAGTAGGACTACAGATATACAAGTTAGTAGTCTGATAAACTATATGATTATCCCTGTCTTCTTGGAGAATTCTGTGATTGAGTTATCTAGGACTTTTATTTCCTCATATGCTTCTTGCTGGCTTTTCATCTCTTCACTAATCTCTATGCAAATACAAGGAGAGAAGAACTAGTCACATTTTGTCAGCTGAGTTGAAAAAATAGACACAATAATGCAATTAATTTATATAAATGGTTAAGTCTCAAGTGACTCTATTCTAATTGGGTCCTTTTGTGCTAAAGACCTCAATCTAGCCAAATAAAGGGAGGGAGTATTATTTATTTTAAGGAAACATGTTCAGTAGAACTTTCTGCGAAGATTGGAAAAGTTCTATATTAATGTGTTCATCTCAAGTCACATGTAGCTACTGGGCACTTGACATGTGGCTAGTGTGGCTGAAGAACTGAATTTTAGACTTTATTCTATTTTTTTGTTTGTTTTTTGAGATGGAGTCTCGCTCTGTTGCCCAGGCTGGAGTACAGTGGTGCAATCTTGGCTCCCTGCAAGCTCTGCCTCCTGGGTTCATGCCATTCTCCTGCCTCAGCCTCCCGAATAGCTGGGACTACAGGCACCCACCACCACGACCGACTCATTTTTGTATTTTCAGTAGAGACAGGGTTTTACTGTGTTAGCTAGGATGGTCTCAATCTCCTGACCTTGTGATCCGCCAACCTCGGCCTCCCAAAGAGCTGGGATTACAGGTGTGAGCCACCATACCTGGCCGACTTTATTATAATTAATGTAAGTAGCCACATGTAGCTAGTTGCTATGGTTTTGGACATTTTCATTCTAGTTTAGAAGAAACTGAAGAAACAACAAAATGCAATTAACTTGGTTAAATGTAGTGAAAAGCACATGCAGAAGTGCTGGTAGGTTTCATCTTCATCTTGCTCTACCCTGGTCTGTAGCCTGTTGTTTTACCCAATTGCAAACCGTGGTAACCAACAGTGACCACAGGCCTGCCACCAGCCACAAAACAGCCATCTTTTTGAGACAAAAATCTCGTCCTGGAGTGCAGTGGTACAATCTCGGCTCACTGCAGACTTGATCTCCTGGACTCAAGCAGTCCTACCTCAACCTCCCAAGTAGCTGAGAACACAGGTGTGCACCACTTTGCCCTGTTAGAGATGGGGGTTTCACCATGTTGCCTAGGCCGGTCTTGAACTCCTGGGCTCAAGCAATCTGCCGGCCTCAACCTTCCAAAGTCCTGTGATTACAGGTGTGAGCCACAATGCCTGGCCAAGAACAGCCTTCTAGATAGTTCCTTTTCATGGTCTCACTCCAGGAACGAGACATGGCTGGCTTCCAGATTGTCCTGTAAGCTCTCCTCATTCTCCCAGCCTTGTGAAGGGCTGGTTAGTGACACTGCTCATTCTCCAAGTCTCCCTTTTGGATCATTACTTTCTCAGCTTCTCTTATCTCATATAAATTAGTATTCCCGTAATAAAACCTTTATTTCATAATACTCACAGTGGTTTTGCTTCCCTAAAGGTTTCCTCACTGACATACTTGAAATCTCTTACTCTCCCTTCCTCTCCAACTCCGTCAGTGATACAAAGAACCACCCAATTGCTCCCTTACTCCCTACTTTCAGTCCATCATTAAGTCCTTGGCAAACTATATGTGAAAATACACTGTGAATATGGCCACTTCTATTTCCTTCGCCACACCTTTAGTCCAAGTAACTGCCACCCCTCATCTGGTTCCACTTCTATCCTCAACCTCCAATAACTATTCAGTTTCTAAAGTTCTAAACACTAATTTTATTTCATCTTATGTTTGTTTGTTTATTTATTTATTTATTTTTTGAGACATAGTTTCACTCTTTTTGCCCAGGCTGGAGTGCAGTGGCACAATCTAGGCTCTCTCGGCTCACTACAACCTCCACCTCCCCAGCTCAAGTGATTCTCATGCCTCAACCTCCCCTGTAGCTGGGATTACAGGCACGCACTACCGTACCCAGCTAATTTTTGTAGTTTTAGTAGAGACAAGGTTTCGCCGTGGCTGGTCTTGAACTCCTTGCCTCAAGTGATCCATCTGCCTCGTCCTCCTGAAGTGCTGGGATTACAGGCGTGAGCCACCACACCCTGCCCTAAATACTAACTTTAAACATTTGAAATCTTTCTTTTTTTTTTTTTTTTTTTTAAATTTATTTATTATTATTATACTTTAAGTTGTAGGGTACATGTGCATAACGTGCAGGTTTGTTACATATGTATACTTGTGCCATGTTGCTGTGCTGCACCCATCAACTCGTCATTTATATCAGGTATAACTCCCAATGCAATCCCTCCCCCCTCCCCCCTTGAAATCTTTCAATGATTTCCTGTGTAATCTGGCTTCCTGCTAACTTCTCCAAATTCATCCTGGGCCCTGCTTATTTATAGTTTCTGCTGTCTTATAACTTAGTTTGACATGACCTCTTATAGCCCCAGCTCTAACTCCCTCCTCATGACACTGATTCTACCTTTGGTTTTTTTTTTCTATAGGAATCTTCTGGTTCCAGACGCTGGTCCAATTAGTTGTGGCAAGGCAAGGATGAGTGGGCGTTGCAGAGTAAGACAGCCTAGGCTGCTCCCTTAGCAGGAGCTTTGGGTGGAGTCACCCTGGAAAAGAGCTTTCAGATACACCATGATGGACATGTTCGGTGAAAACAACTATCACAATAGTTTTCTTTTTTTGTGCAATGAATCATCTTGAAATCTGGACAACCAAAGAGTGCTCTTATTCTGGAACTCCATTTAGATTAGGATGGGAATACCTGGATAAAAACCATTGTTTGGGTTTACGTTTACATTACCCCTGTCTTTTTTGTAGTTACTGGTATATACTCTGTGGCTTCTGGTAATTTAATCCATTACCTTCTATCATAAAAGTTAAAAGCCAAAAAGCTGAAATGACACTGAGTTTCTAACCTTAAAAAAAAAAAAAAAAAAGGCCGGGCGCGGTGGCTCACGCCTGTAATCCCAGCACTTTGGGAGGCCGAGACAGGCGGATCACAAGGTCAGGAGATTGAGACCATCCTGGCCAACATGGTGAAACCCCATCTGTACTAAAAATACAAAAATTAGCTGGGCCTGGTGGCGAACGCCTGTAGTCCCAGCTACTCGGGAGGCTGAGGCAGGAGAATGGCGTGAACCCGGGAGGCAGAGCTTGCAGTGAGCCGAGATCGCACCACTGCACTCCAGCCTGGGCGACAGAGTGAGACTCTGTCTCAAAAAAAAAAAAAAAAAAAAAAGATAAAACCAATGCAAAGAATGTTTAACATTTCTAGTATATTTAAAACATCAGCCTTCTTTTAATGAATAAACAATTATTTTAGCTCACTGTTAGATTTACAGAAAAATAAGAAGGTACAGAATTTCTGTTTACCCTCTCACCAACACCTCCTCCACCCCCTAGTTTCCTCTATTATTAACATATTGCATTAGTCCTGTATATTTCTTCATTTGTTACAATTGACAAATGAATACTAATACATTATTATTAACTAAAGTCTATAGTTTACATTAAGGTTCACTATTTGTTTTACATTTTATGAGTTTTGACAAATATATAATGACATGTCTTCATCATTACAGCATCAGAATAATTTCACAACTGTAAAAAATCCCATGTTCAATGTATTAATTTCTCCTTCCCTTCCCCTGAGCCCCTGGCAACCACTGATTTTTTTTTTTTTTTTTTTTTTCTGAGACGGAGTCTCACTCTGTTGCCCAGGCTGGAGTGCAGTGGCACGATCTCGGCTAATGGCAAGCTTGGCCTCCTGGGTTCATGCCATTCTCCTGCCTCAGTCTCCCGAGTAGCAGGCACTACAGATGCCAGTCACCATGCCCAGCTAATTTTTTGTATTTTTTAGTAGAGATGGGGTTTCACTGCGTTAGCCAGGATGGTCTCGATCTCCTGACCTCGTGATTCCCACACCTCGGCCTCACAAACTGCTGGGATTACAGGCATAAGCCACCGTGTCTGGCCTAACTACTGATTTTTTTACTGTCTCTATAGTTTTGTCTTTTCCAGAATGTCATATAATTGTAATCATAGAGTATATAGCCTTTTCTGATTGGCTTCTATCACTTAGCAATAAGTACTTAAGATTCCTCCATGTTTTTTTGTGGTTTTATATGTTATTTCTTTAGAGTGCCAAATAATATTCCATCCTGTATGTATCACAGTTTGTTTATTCATTCACCTATTGAAGGACATCTTGGTTGCTTCCAATTTTTGGCAACTGTGAATAAAGCTACTGTAAACATTGGTGTGCAGGTTTTGGGGTAGACATGTTTTTAACACATTCGAGTAAATACCAGAGTGTGATTGCTGGATTGTATGATAACAGTATGTTTAGTTTTGCAAGAAGCTGCCAAACTGTCTTCCAAAGTGACTGTACCATTTTGCATTCCCACCAGCAATGAATGTAAGTTCCTGTTGCTCCACATCCTCATCAGCATTTAGTGTTGTCAGTGGTTTGGATTTTGGCCATTCTAATAGGTATATAATACTATCTCACTGGTTTTTTTAAAAATTGGTATATAATGTTTGTACATATTTATAGGGTACATGTGGTATTTTGATACATGCTACAATGTGTAATGGTCAACTCAGGGTATTTAGGATATCCATCACCTTGAACATTTATCATTTATTTGTGTTGGGAACATTTCAAATCTAGTAATTTTGAAATATATAATATATTGTTAACTATAGTCACCCTCCAGTGCTATCAAACCTTAGAATTTATTCCTTCTATCTAACTGTATGTTTGTACCAATTAACCAACCTCTCAACACGCCTCCCTCCCCTCAGACTCTGGTAACTATTACTCTGTTCTCTACCTTCAAGAGATGAACTTTTTAAACTCCCACATGTGAATGAGAACATGTGATATTTGTCTTTCTGTGCCTGGCTTATTTCATTTAGCATAATGGTCTCCAGATTCCATTTATCTTGCTGCAAATGACAGAATTTCATTCTTTTTTTTATGTCTGAGTAATATTCTATTGTGTATGTATACCACATTTTCTGTTATCCATTCATCCACTGATGAACACTTGGGTTAATTTCATATCTTGGCTATTTTCTGTTTTAATTTGCAAGTCCCTGATGACATATGATATTCAGCATGTTTTCACATGCTTATTTGCCATTCGTACATCCCCTTTGGTGGGCTATCTGTTCACATTTTTTGCTCATTAAATTTTGTTGTTGTTGTTGTTGCCAGGTGTAGTGGCTCATGCCCATAATCCCAGCATTTTGGGAGGCCGAGGCGGGTGGATCACTGAGGTCGGGAGTTCTAGACCAGCCTGTCCAAAATGGTGAAACTCTGTCCCTACTAAAAACACAAAAATTAGCCAGACCTGGTGGCAGAAGCCTGTAATACCAGCTACTCGGGAGGCTGAGGCATGAGACTTGCTTGAACCCAGGAGGTGGAGGTTGCAGTGAGCCAAGATTGTGCCACTGCACACCAGCTTGGGCAACAGAGCAGACTTTCTCAAAAAAAAAACCAAAAAACAAAAAAATTTTTTTTTGTTTTTTATTTGCCTAACACTTGATATCAACATTTTTGCCAATTTTTAAATTAGGTTGTGTGTTTTCTTATTATTGAATTTTAAGAATTATTTGTGGCGGGCCCGGTGGCTCACGCCTGTAATCCCAGCACTTTGGGAGGCCAAGACGGGCGGATCACGAGGTCAGGAAATCGAGACCATCCTGGCTAACACGGTGAAACCCCGTCTCTACTAAACAAATACAAAAATTAGCCGGGCGCGGCGGCGGGCGCCTGTAGTCCCAGCTATAAGGGAGGCTGAGGCAGGAGAATGGCTTGAACCTGGGAGGCGGAGCTTGCAGTGAGTGGAGATGGCGCCACTGCACTCCAGCCTGGGCGACAGAGCGAGACTCCGTCTCAACAACAACAACAACAAAAAAGAATTATTTGTATATTTTATTGTATAACAGTCTTTTATCAGATATGTGTTTTGCAAAGATTTTTTTTCCCCCTAGTCTGTGGCTTTTCATTCTCTAGACAGTGTCTTTCTTGGAACAAAAGTCTTTAATTTTTGATTGGGCAGGCTTTTTATTACTATGAAAATAAGATGTGAGAGATAGTGTGGCCCGGTGCGGTGGCTAAGGTCTGTAATCCCACCACTTTGGGAAGCCGAGACGGGTGGATCATGAGGTCGAGAGATCGAGACCATCCTGGCTAACACGGTAAAACCCCATCTCTACTAAAAATACAGAAAAATTAGCGGGGCGTGGTGGCGGGCGCCTGTAGTCCCAGCTACTGGGTGGGGGCGGGGGGTGGCTGTGGCAGGAGAATGGCGTGAACCCGGGAGGCGGAGCTTGCAGTGAGCCGAGATTGCGCCACTGCACTCCAGCCTGGGCGAAAGAGCGAGACTCTTGTCTCAAAAAAAAAAAAAAAAAAAAAAAAGATGTGAGAGATAGTACAAAACTTTTCTTGATTACTAGAAAGATTAGGTTGAATGGCTTCCATGGTTCTACTGAAAAAGTGTGCTGTGAATTTTTACCATGTGAATTGAAGGGTTCCCTGGCCCATTATAAAATTAATATATGTTAATGGCAGGAAGTTTAGAAAATGCAGTAAAGAAGAAAATATGCCTTATAAAAGAAAACAAAACAAAAACAGTGTGGCGGTGTGGCATTGACTGGGTGAAAGAATTTTGGACCAGTGAAAAATCCAAATGGGCCTGCCTATATTCCTCTCTTTCATTAGTTGACGACTCAACAGGGCTGCACCTTCTCACTGTTTCAAAGCATACAGGGATGAAAAGACAGCAATGAAACTAATGAATAATCTGCCGGGAGTGGTGGCTCAGGCCTGTAATCCCAGCACCTTGGGAGGCTGAGGTGGGTGGATCACCTGAGGTCAGGAGTTTGAAACCAGCCTGGCAAACATGTGAGGCTGTGAACATGTGACACAGTGAAACCCTGTCTCTACTAACAATATAGAAATTAGCCGGGTGTGGTGGCGGGTGCCTGTAATCCCAGCTACTCGGGAGGCTGAGGCAGGAGAATCGCTTGAACCTGAGAGGTGCAGGTTGCAATGAGCTGAGATCTCGCCACTGCACTCCAGCCCGGGCGACAGTGTGAGACTCCGTCTCAAAAACAAACAAATAAACAAACAAAAAAACAAAAAACGAGCCCTGGCGCGGTGGCTTACGCCTGTAACCCCAGCATTTTGGGAGGCCAAGTTGGGCAGATCACGATGTCAAGAGTTCGAGACCAGCCGGCAAACATAGTGAACCCCCCGACTCTAACAAAAATGCAAAAAAATTAGGTCATGGTGGCGGGCGCCTGTAATCCCAGCTATTTGGGAGGCTGAGGCCAGGAGAATCACTTGAACCTGGGAGGCGGAGGTTGCAGTGAACCGAGATCACCTCACTACACTCTAGCCCGGGCGACAGTGCGAGACTCCGCCTCAAATAAAAAGAATGCCAGTATCAAAGAAGGCCAGGCTGAAGCCAGAAAGTGTCTGAGATGAGCTGGGGAGACAGGTGGGACAGATCTTGGAGAGCTTTGTTGTTCTAGTTAAGGATTTTGGCTGTTGTTCTAAGTGTAATTGGAAGCTAATGAAGGGTTTCAGGCAGATGCGCCACAGGATCTTACTCCCAATTAAGAGAGAAAAGGTCAAGGGAGGGACAGAGCCTACACAGGACACAGAGTCATACAGAAAGATGACCTGGGCTTTGAACAGATTAGAAGAGCTGTAAGAGTGGATTAATCAGGAGGCTATGCCATTAGTACAGGTGGTAGATAATGGTGGCTTTACCTGGGTGGTTGCAACATACAGATAAATGGAGATATATTTGGGAGACAGAATTGACAGGACTTGATTAACTGATATGGCAGTGTAGAGAAGGAAGTGCCTTGAATGGTCAGCTACAGCAATTCATGTGGGGGATGTTCATTGAGATGGGAACTCTGTACATGGAAGACTGGGGGAAGATCACGTGCTCAGTTTCTTGAAATGCCGATCTGGAGTGCCTGAAAGCCCACATAAACGTTGAGGGCTTGGCTAGAAAAAGGAATTAGATGTCAGAGAAGAGCTAGAGATTTTAATTTGGGAGTCTTTACCCAGGTCAAGGCACTTTTTAAAAAAAAATTTAACACCCAGGAAGGTCTAAACAAAGTGTTGTACGTTTCAGACCATTTTAATTCTTGTTTAATCTATATAGTATGACTCTATTTTCATAGTTTTCTCTTAAACATTTTGTTTTTCATGTATATCATTAACCACAACCTCTGCGTTGTGAACAAAAATCCCTAAAGCTGAAGTAGCTGAATACCACATATGTTTGACAGTAAGGAATCTGGGGTGGTGATCTCAAATCCTTACTAAACAGGTTGGCTATGTGGTGCTTTGGGTAAAACGTACTTCATATTTGATCCAGGTAGCTATGAAAATAATCTAGCATTTTATGTGCTTGTGCACTTTGAAGAGCGCTTATCTAACTTTTCCTCAAACCACTGATTTGTTATAGTACAGAGTTCATCTGGGGAACCAGTAAGCTCTTAAAAATAAGCTTTTTAATCAAAAGGACATTACTATTTTTCATTACAGCTGCCCGGTATAAAATTAGTATCCATATCGCGTCTGTAATTCAAATGCCTTTGTCTTCTTTCTTGTACCTAGTAAACGATTACAAAGGAAATGTCACTTCACCTAAGACTTAGTTGCCAAGGTTTTTTTTTTTTTTTTTTTTTTTAAAAGAGACATTTTTCTCAAAGTTGTTCTAACCACGCAGCGTTGTGCTGTTTCAAGTTGCTCAAACTGTGCCAGGAGGAAGCCCTTAACTGCTTAAAAGGCCAGGGACTGAAACGGAGTATTGCACAACCCTTCACCACCGGGCGGTTTCGCTTCCAAATCTGGCCTTCGTGTCATCCCAAGGCGGGAGCCGCTCCTCGCTCCACTGGAGCCAGCCCTATTCCCCCTTCAAAAGCAGCCGGGGTTTCCTCGTCCAAGCCTGGGGCGCCCCTCCCTTCGCCCAAGGTTCCCGTGAAAGCCGAGCCGCGCGGCTGCGAGGAGGCCCCATTGTCCAGCTGGAGAGACCGAGTCTCGGGGGGCGACTCTCGCACTCAAGTACCGCCGGTCCGGCAGACCAAAGGTCCGCGGGTCTCCGCGCCGCTCCCCTCCCCCGCGGCCCCATTGTCTGCCTCGCCCCGCCCCGGGGGACACGTGCGCCTGCAGCTTCCCGAGGAGGAGAGTGCGGGGCGGTGGCAGTGGCGTGGACACCGCCTGGAACGGCTACGCGGTCGCGGAGCCGGGGGCGGGGGCCCGGCGCGCACAGACCGGTGGGTGCCCTCCGGGAAGCGGCAGTCGCACTCAGCGCCCACAGCACTCTGCAACGCCAGCCCCGGACTGGGCAGGGATGGGGCGGGCGGGAGCTCGGTGGGGGTGGCGTGCGCGTGGTGTCGCGGTGGGGGTGGGGCGGGGCGGGGTGGGGAGATGCCAGTCTCCTGACAAAGGAGAACGAGTGGGACACGCTGAGCCGGCCCACCCCGCCTGGAGGGGAGCGGGAGGGGGAGTGTCGGGAGGGGAAGGGGCGGGCCTTTCATTCAGTCTCGGCCCCTCCGCCGCCGCCGCCGCCGGAGCGGAAGGGCGGGGTCTTGTGCCTCCCCCACCCCCCACCTAAGCGGTGAGGAGCGGGGAAGGCGGTGCGGCGTGGGGGGCGGAGCCCGCGGGCGCGCGTCCCGAGGCGTAGGCTACGTCGTCACGTCAGCGCGGGAGAGAGAAAGAGAGGAGCCGACTCGGCAGGGACTGGGGGACGGGGCCGAGAGTGCGAGCAAGCAAGGGAGGGAGTGAGGGAGCGTGCAAGCCAGAAGGGGAAAGGCGGCCACTCGTGCCTGAGCGACCGCAGAGGGGAGTGGGAGCGGTGGGGGAAAGGAAGGGGGGGCGGGAATAAGACAGGCTGAGAGAAGGCGGACAGAGGCTAGTGGTGGTGGTGGTGGTAGTGGGAGAAGGAGGAGCTGGAGGAGGGCAGGGGCTGAGGGAGTGAGTGAGTGAAGCGGACGCGCGAGAGAGGGGAGGGAAGGGAAGGGAAAGGAAGGGGGGGTCACGCGGGGGCGCGCGCGCGCACCGGGAGCGCGCTCGGAGGCGAGTGGAACTGGATCGGGTTTGCTGCCAGCGGCGTGAGCTTCGGCCGCCATTTTACAACAGCTCCACTCGCGCCGGACACAGGGAGCAGCGAGCACGCGTTTCCCGCAACCCGATACCATCGGACAGGATTTCTCCGCCTCAGCCCAACGGGGAGGTAACGACCGCCAGAACCCCGGTCTGGGAGGGGAGCTCCATGACATTGTGGAGTGAGCTGGGGGAGGGTGGCGCGGGGAGAAACCGGCTTTTCTGGAAAATGGATTCCAAGGGGGAGAAGAGCACGTTGACTGGGGCTGCCTGGGAGTAGGCCGCAGCCCGCGCCGCCACTTCCTCCTCTCCATGTGCTGCTGCGGTTCGGGCTTTGTCTGCGGCGCTCTGGGAGGAGGCGCCTCCACGGTCCCGTGGCCCGCACGGACCGCGAGCGGCTTCAGAGTTGGTGCTGTCGTGGCGGTCGCCGCGGCGCGGGAGTGGGCGGAGAGGAGTGGGTCTCGTCCCGCAGCCGTGCGGCGAGCTTGGGCGGTGCTCACAGTTCCGCGGGCGTTGGGCTGTTCACGGAACGCCCTCACGCTGCTGGGTTGCCGGGCCGGCGCCGCAGTCACTGCACGGAGGAGTAAGGGGTGGGGACCTGCACCGCGCGCCACGGGTCACGTCTCGGCCGGGCGGGCGGGCGGCCGGGGGTCGCCGGCGCCCGGGGAGCGCCCGGGGCGGAGAGCCATGTGTCACGGCGGAGACGGCAGCGCTGGGGGGCGGGGAGAGCCTGTGGCCTGGCGCCGCCACTGCCTCGGTGTTTAGGGGCGAGATTGTGCTGCTGCAGCTTTCTGGGGGCTCCGACTGCGGCTTCGGGTTGATGTTGGGAACCAGTGATGGTCGTCTTGGTTTGGGATTCGTTGGGTTTCCGTTGAAGGAAGTTGTAGGACATTGGAAGGCGCAGAGCACGTGTTTCTAATGGGCTCCTGGCGGCCGCAGTGGTGAGACTGCCGCTCTCGGTGCGGAGTCAGGGGCGGGCTTTGGGGTGCGGGGTTGAAGGGTGGAGAAATTGGGTGGTGGGAAGGTGGCTTGTATGAGCGCTTTGTTCTTCGCTGGCTGTTGTTACCGATCTATAAGCGGCAGGCGGGAAAAGCGCGCACTTTGGGGGTTTATCTTTGAGAGAGACGAGCCCAGTTTTGCTTTCTCCACACACACCTCATTTTCCGAACGGGCACAGCTGCATGTGACAAGCTGGCTCGTACCCGTGCTGATTGGGCTGTATTTGTAATATGGTTTTTCCTAGGGAGTGTTAGCAGGTGAGTCAGGGGAGGTGCTAAGGAAGAATATAGTGAATCGGTCCTTCTGTGCCCTGTGCTCCAAATCTGGCTTGTCTGGCGATAGTGACTGTAAGGCTTTTTTTAAAGGGAGGCACAGGCTAGCTGGTGTAGTCAATGGTAGAGAAAGTAAAGATGGGGCTCTCATATTGTCTTCTATTCTTTTTGAAGATCCTAGTTTAATTTTGCTTATTGCGTTTGAACAGATCTCTGGAAACATGGCTACAGAACATGTTAATGGAAATGGTACTGAAGAGCCCATGGATACTACTTCTGCAGTTATCCATTCAGAAAATTTTCAGACATTGCTTGATGCTGGTTTACCACAGAAAGTTGCTGAAAAACTAGATGAAATTTACGTTGCAGGTAAGAACTAACACTTGCAAAATTACATTATGAAATTTTTCTATTGGATTTCTGGCTTTGAGCTAAAATAGCAACTTTTTGTGGTTTCCAATAAGTGTGGGAACTGGAGTTTTGCTTGTTGTGATAGCTGGTTAATTTAAGTTTAAAGTAGAGGTTAAGATGTATAGAGGGAGGGAAGAAGAGAAGGTTAGGAGCTAAAGGCTGGCTTGCATGCTGGCCTGATGGATAAGTAAGTATATGATAGTAGCAACAGCTGCTAATGTTGGGAACAGGCCATGTGACTTTTTTGAGTATTTTTATAGTAGGATTCTTCTTAAATAACTTGGTAACTGTAGACTCGTTTTCTTGTCTTTTTGGTGCGGCTGTTAACTTTTTCTGGTGGTATTTGAAATGAGTAGAGGTTGAGTTGTCATGCTTGGTACTTTGTTGGTTGATTCTAGGTCTTGTAAGCCTGTATACTGTAGACATACTGTAGTGCTCAGAGCTATCAGACTTTGGAGATAAAAGATGTAAAAGAAATTAGCTCATTATTACAAGTGTGGTTGGCAGGGCCTATTTAGTTCAGGATGCAGTTCTGAGTGGCTGAAGTGTGTTTTTTTTTTTTTCAGATATGAATAAGGGGAGTAGAAGAATTGTAAAGGCCCACATGTACCTGTATTGCCAACATAGTCTTCTCAAAAAAATCTTTTCTAAAAATATTAAAAGCTGATAACCTTTATTTTTTCCAGGGCTAGTTGCACATAGTGATTTAGATGAAAGAGCTATTGAAGCTTTAAAAGAATTCAATGAAGACGGTGCATTGGCAGTTCTTCAACAGTTTAAAGACAGTGATCTCTCTCATGTTCAGGTAATGTTAATGTCAGTGTGAAAAGAATTAAAAAATTTGAGTAGTTTTGATACTGTCTGCTAAATTTTATTAGACTCAGATATGGTTATTGTTAAATATTAATGGAACATTTTTTTGCAGAACAAAAGTGCCTTTTTATGTGGAGTCATGAAGACTTATAGGCAGAGAGAAAAACAAGGGACCAAAGTAGCAGACTCTAGTAAAGGACCAGATGAGGCAAAAATTAAGGTATGTCTTTCTATACTCCCTTTAGTTTTAAAGTTCTTTTAACTTTTCTAATTTTGGTAAATATTCCTTGGGTATGAAATGGATGTATGTTAGATGTTGAGATAATTCATCAATCTCTCCTAATTCTTGTTTTTTTTTCCATTTCTTTTAACTATTTGTTTCTAAAGCAATTTGCTGTGAAGTTTATCATGTTATCCAGCTACTGATGTTTAAATTTTCTATTGGTAGTTCCGATAAAAGATTAAAAGAAATACACTCATCATACCTCTAGATTATTTTTTGAAAAGCTGGAAAGCCAGCTTACTGATAGTTGAATACTGGTGGAGAATGTACACTTGGCAACTGTTTTTCTTAGGAGTCTCAAACCCCAGTGAATTTAGAATGTTAACCCTGCTGCCCTCCACTTCCGTCAGTATGGGTTATTAGATTGTTTCTCAAAGCAGCTTTAACAGTAAGATTGTTTAGTGTGTATATGTAAATGAGAAACTGAGGCTAGGAAGGGAAGCCTCTTTTTTTTGGTTTAAGATTATACTGAATGGCTTCAAATTCAGCTCAGTTTTGATCTTTATATTGGTGAGTTTTCTTATTTATAGACAATGTGGTGATCATATTACTTTTTAATCTGGTGTGCTTTGTAGTGTGCCAGTGCTGTTGAGCCAAGCATATGGTTTAAGAAAATCAGTTAAGGGTATAGGCCTTGAGCATTGTTGTATTGGTGTGGACACAGGGAAAGCCTAGAATATGGAAAAGGTTGGTATATGGATTTAGCTGTTTAAAGATAGCCATGAATTTGAGGCTTTCACAGATCTAGCTGTGAGTGAATTGAGTTTTATCTGTAAATCTAGTTTTTCCATAAAAGTGGTGTATAGTTGTCTCGATTGTAATTCAGTTGTAATTAAGTCTGCATTTGTGAGCTAGATAGAACTTACTAAAATTTTTAAACTTTCAGTTTGTGACTTTCAGTTTATTTTGGAAAGGGATGGCTTAATTTTTTTTTTTTTTTTTTTGGTGGGGAGACAGTCTCACTCTGTCGCCCAGGCTGGAGTGCAGTGGTATGATCTTGGCTCACTGCAACCTCCACCTTGCGGGTTCAATCAATTCTCCTGCCTCAGCCTCCTGAGTAGCTGGGAATACAGGCTGACACCACCAGACCCAGCTAATTTTTGTATTTTTAGCAGAGATGAGGTTTCAGCATGTTGGCCAGGAGGGTCTCGATCTCTTGACCTCATGACCCACCCTCCTCAGCCTCACAGAGTCCTGAGATTACAGGTGTGAGCCACCACACCCGTCCGCTTAAATTTTTAATGAGACCTAAGTTGTGGTAAGATGGCATAGAGACATTTTTAGAGGAAGTCTGACAGAGGGAATAAGTTTTTCCTTTCTGTTTTTATGGATTGACAAAAAGTGTTATTTGGGTCATAACGATTAAGGTTAAAAAACTCCTTTATAGCACAGGGATTACATGTGAGAAAATGGAAAGATGAGCTATTACTGATTTAGTTTATGTTATAGTCATAGATGTGAGCAAGTTTATGAATGTTTTTATGAATTACATTATTTTTCATAAACATTTAGTGTCCTTTGAGTTAGAAGTTTTAAAAGTCTGTCTAGTAATTTTCAGAGACTGAGGTGACTCTAAATAATAGCATTTTGATACATTTTGTCAGATGGCTAGGGTTAGTCTGTTTTTATTTCAGAATGTATTAGCTAATGGAATTGGTTTTGTTTGGGAAACCACTTTTGTGCTTCGTGGTTGAGACACTGGAGAAGGGGAATAATTTGACTTTTTTCCTTCAGATAATGGAGGACTATGCTTCTTTTTTTGTTTGTTTTTTGTTTTCTGTTTTTTGTGATGGAGTCTCGCTCTGTCACCCAGGCTGGAGTGCAGTGACGCTGTCTTGACTCACTGCAACCTCTGCCCCTCCAGGTTTAAGCAGTTCTCTGCCTCAGCCTCTGGAGTAGCTGGGATTACAGGTGCGTGCCACCACGCCGGGCTAATTATTTGTATTTTTAGTGGAGACGGGGTTTCACCATCTTGGCCAGCCTGGTTTTGAACTCCTGACCTTGTGATCCACCCGCCTCGGCCTCCCAAAGTGTTGGAATTACAGGTGTGAGCCACCACACCCAGCCTATACTTCTTTCTATACTTTGCCTAGAATAGGAATAAATTCTTAATGCTTTGAGTAAATATGAGTTGTGTAAATTTTAACAGTACTTTTTGGGAATTAAAATGTAGAGGTTATGTAATGTTGCAGTCTCATAAAGTTTTAAAAGTCATTTTGGCTGTTACTTTTTCTGAATGACCCATGCTATCCCATGAAATATGGCACATAAATGTCAAATAATAATAGGAGATTTTTTTCGCTGTAGCTCCCAAGTTTGTAGACTTGGTTTGGGAAGTGTAATTTCTTCTGAGGTTGGCACAATGCCCAGAATGGCGTATAACCAGAGTGGGGTTATACGGAATTTATTGGGTAAAAGATCCAGACTTGAAAGATACTCAACCAAATTAGGTACAATCATTTTTTAAGGTGGTGTTAACAGAGTAATACATTCTGTCTTGAAAGTTGCTAATGGATTGATCTTTTTGTTGTCCATTAAGCACACTATTCAATTAAGTAGAGACTAGAAAGTAATTTGAACAAGACCCTGGAATTTTGGTAATAATTTAGAAGTATAACAAGTACACATTAAGGGGAAATTTTGAAACAGATATCACAAACTTGTTTATGAGGGAACATGCCAAGATAATTGGAAAGATTTGAGCAAGGTGGATGTTAACTGCTAAACGTATGGGTGTGGTCTAGTGAATTAAATGTATTAATGACGTTTGAACTTTTCAAGGCACTCTTGGAAAGAACAGGCTACACACTTGATGTGACCACTGGACAGAGGAAGTATGGGGGACCACCTCCAGATTCCGTTTATTCAGGTCAGCAGCCTTCTGTTGGCACTGAGGTAAAGCAACTAAAAACTTGTACCTTTTGTAGTGAAAGCACAGGTGTCTGGTTTCCTAAAGCAATTCTCCATGGTTTTTACTTAATATTTAATTTGCAGATATTTGTGGGAAAGATCCCAAGAGATCTATTTGAGGATGAACTTGTTCCTTTATTTGAGAAAGCTGGACCTATATGGGATCTTCGTCTAATGATGGATCCACTCACTGGTCTCAATAGAGGTTATGCGTTTGTCACTTTCTGTACAAAAGAAGCAGCTCAGGAGGCTGTTAAACTGGTAAGTTGTCCTTTTTTTCCCTTCAGTTTTCATGCTCACTGTCTTTAATATCAAGTTTTTTTCTTATTGTGCCTAAGAGTTACCAAACATTTTTTGAAGTACTGATTTAGGCAGGTGTTTTTTTTCTTTTTTTTCCATATCACTGTGCAAGCATTGTAGTGATACTCTTTGCATGTATAGTTGATAGGATTCCACATCTAAAAGGCAGCATGGTAGAATTCCTAGCAGTTGGTTCTTAGAAACATCTGGCTTAGTGATGTTTTTTGTCTGTTTAAATTTATAGGGATGTGAAAAGATTTAAGAAAAGTAACTGTGGTAAGGGCTCTCATACTTCCTGGCCGTACCTGAGCCATCCCTTTTTCTAAAATAATTCACAAAAGACATTGTGATACATTTCTAGTTGATGAAACAAAAGATTTTATGGTGAGTGGCAATATTTGATTTAAAAATACCAGATGTTAGGTAAGGACCTGGTAATTTTTCCAGCTTTTTAAAAAAGGAAATCTTCTCTTCTCTTCTCTTCTCTTCTGACCGAGTTTCTCTCTTTTTGCCCAGACTGAAGTGGTGTGATTTCGGCTCACTGCAGCCTCCACCCCTTAGGTTCAAGTGATTTTCATGCCTCAGCCTCCCGAGTAGCTGGGATTATAGGCACCTGGCGCTATGTCCAGCTAATTTTTGTATTTTTAGTACAGATGGGGTTTCGCCATGTTGGCCAGGCTGGTCTAGAACTCCTGACCTCAGGTGATCCACTTGCCTCGGCCTCCCAAAGTGCTGGGATTATAGGCACGAGCCACCACACCCGGCCAGAAAGAGATTTTAATATTTTAAATTACAGTTTATATAACTCCTTTAAACTAGCTTTATTAAGTTCTGTGACTGAAGTGATTCTGCATTTTATAGTTGAAGAGTTGGGGCCTAATTTAAACCCATAGAATGTATCAAGCAATACACCTGGGGAGAACTTTTGTACAGGATAGCTCACTGTGCCACGTTTGTTAAATTTGCTTTATCTGGCTTGTATATCCTGTGGGTAATTCCAGACAAACTTAAAAAATCTTCAGACTGATTTTTTTTCCCCTCCCTCCTGAGTTTTCCCCCTTCCCTTACCGTGACGTCTGTCACTTTTAAGCAAGCCTTAAAGAGAAAAATAAAACTCGTAAGTCTTCTTTTCTTTTTTTTTGGGAGATAGAATCTCATTCTGTCACCTAGGCAGGAGTGCAGTGGTGTGATCTTGGCTCACTGCAATCTCCGCCTCCCAGGTTCAAGCAATTCTCGTACCTCAGCCTCTCCGGTAGCTGGGGTTACAGGCATGCACCACCACACCTGGCTAAATTTTGTATTTTTGGTAGAGACAAGGCTTCAACATGTTGGCCAGGCTGGTCATGAACTCCTGACCTCAGATGATCTGCCTGCCTCAGTCCCGCAAAGTGCTGGAATTGCAGACGTGTGCCACTGCATCCGGCCAAGTCTTCCTTTTCTATATTGCGTGAATACCTCCAACTGGTTTGCATAATTGAGTATGATGGAAGTCTAACAGTAAAAAAGTATGCTACTTGAAAGAATATAAGTCTTTACAAAGAGAATTTGGGAATTTAGGTATTTCTTTTCAAATCATGTCAGATTTTTCCCTTAAAAGAGTGCTTTCTATTTTAGAGGGAATTCAGATTTACTGGTAACCTTTGAGTTGTCAAAATTTTAGTTTCAGCAGTTGAATTTGAGGGGCATTTCGAGCTCTAGAAAGAGGTACCTTAGAAATCTTTTAGTTTTTATTATTTGTTTTTTGAGACAAAGTCTCTGTCACCCAGGCTGGAGTGTGGTGGGCACGATCTTGCCTCACTGCAACATCTGCCTCCTGGGCTCAAGCGATTCTCCTGCTGCAGCTGCAGCCATCGAGTAGCTGGGAAAACAGGCGCGTACCACCACGCCAGGCTAATTTTTGTATATCTAGTAAAGACAGGGTTATGTTGGCCAGGCCGGTCTCAAACTCCTGACCTCAAGTGATCTGCCCGTCTTGACCTCCCAAAGTGCTGGGAGGACAGACATGAGCCACTGTGGCTGGCAGGTTGGTCTTGAACTCGTGGCCTCAAGCCATCCTCCTACTTCAGCTTCCCAAAGTACAAGGATTACTGGCATGAGCCACCTTGCCTGGCCCAAAATCCTTTAATCTCGTATAAAAGAATAGAATATTTTTGCCAAGTAGCAATAAAGTAGCAGTAAGTGAAAATACAGAATGATCTAGTAAGCAATGAGGTATCTGAACTACAGAAAGTTAATACAGTGGGCCCTCTGTACCATGGGTCCTGCCTTAACAGTTTCAGCTAGCTGAGGGTTGAAGATACTCCAAAAAAACCCAATAAAAAAATAGCAATACACCAGTGTGTGAGAGAATGTTCATGGGTTATATGCAAACACTATGCTATTTAAGAGAGTTGAGGATTCATGGATTTTGGTATGGGTTCCTGGAACCAGTCCCCTATATGTACTGAGGGACCACTGCAGAATTTAGCTAGTGGTATCAGATCCATTTTTTAACATTTTGAAAAAGAATCATTAAACTGACATTGTAGGTTACTTAATTGTTGCCATCAAAATATACCAGTTATGGTAGGTGACCACTGTAACTTATTTATAGATGTTTTCCAGAAACCTTAGAGTAAAGATACATCATTAGAGGAAGATCGTTTATAACCCATTAGTAACACAGTGATTTTGAGTGCCAGTAGACACTTGGAAATGTTTCCATTTGTACAGTTGCCTTGTTTAATAAATAAATTCCAAAATTGCATTGCTGTAGGCTGCTTAGAATATAGTCTTATTAATATAGTTTTTAAATATAATGGAGAAACTTCTGTAGATAATCAGGCGTTCTTTTCGACTGACCTAGGAATTAACTCTTGTCCTAAAACTTTCTACGTTTCTTTCTGTGTTTCTCTGTCCTGATCCGAGTCCTTTTCTGGGGTCATAATTTTTTGGTACTACCTGATTAATAGGAGACTTTGCATTTTGTTGCCTTTTAAAAGATACTTCTGGCAGGGTGTGGTTGCTCACATCTGTAGTCCCAGCACTTTGGGAGGCTGAGGTGGAAGGATTGATTGAAACCAACCTGGGAAACATAGACCCCCATCTGTACCAAAAAGGTAACAGATTAGCCAGGCATGGTGGCGTGCACCTGTGGTCCCAGGAGGTCAAGGCTGCAATGACCTGTGATCATGCCACCGCACTCCAGCCTGGGCAACAGAGACCCTGTCTGAAAAAACCAAAAAGGGGGAAAAAAATATTTCCAATGGTAGCTATTGATATACAGCCACTAGGATATATTGGTCATATCATCATTTGCTTTTTTTGACTTTTCAGTACATTTTTTTGAAACGGAGTCTCCCTCTGTTGCCCAGGCTGGAGTGCAGTGGTGTGATCTTGATTCTCTGCAACCTCTGCCTCCTGGGTTCAAGTGATACTCCTGCCTCAGCCCCCTGAGTAGCTGGGATTACAGGTGCGTGCCACCATGCCTAGCTAATTTTTGTATCTTTAGTAGAGATGGGGTTTCACCATGTTGGCCAGGCTGGTCTCAAACTCCTGACCTCAGACTCGGCCTCCCAAAGTGCTGGGAGTACAGGTGTGAGCCACCACACCCAGCCTACTTTTAAGTAAATGGTTTATTTAATTTAATTTAATTTATTTATTTGTTTGTTTATTTATTTATTTGAGAGGGAGTCTCTGTTGCCCAGGCTGGAGTGCAATGGCACGATCTTGGCTCACTACAAGCTCCGCCTCCCAGGTTCACACCATTCTCCTGCCTCAGCCTCCTGAGTAGCTGGGAGTACAGGCACCCACCACCATGCCCAGCTAATTTTTTTTGTATTTTGTTTTAGTAGAGACGGGGTTTCACCCTGTAATCCAGGATAGTCTCGATCTCCTGACCTCGTGATCCACCCGCCTCAGCCTCCCAAAGTGCTAGGATTACAGGCGTGAGCCACTGCGCCCAGCCTTAAGTAAATTGTTTTAATTATTATTATTATTTTTGGAGGCTGTGTGTCACTCTGTTGCCCTTGCTGGGGTGCAGTGTCATGATCAAAGCTTACTAACCTTGAACTCCTGGGCTTATGTGATCTTCCTGCCTCAGCTTCCTAAGCAGCTGGGACTACGAGGGCACCACCATGCTAGGTTAATTTTTAAACTTGTAGAGGTGTTGTCTCACTATGTTGTCCAAGCTAATCTTGAACTCTTGGCCTCAAGCAGTCTTCCTGCCTTGGCTTCCCAAATTGCTGGGATTATAGGGGTGAGCCACTGTGTCTGGCCATTGTCTGCTTTTTTTAAAAGGATGCTTTACTGTGGGTAGGATCTGGTGGATTTGCTTTAGCACAACAAAGAACTAGATTTTAGAGAAAGTGAAGTAATTGAAACATTGTAGAGAAAATATAAATCCCAAGTTGTTTTGGATACACTTTGTATTCATTTGTGGATGTGAATACCCCTTTCCTAAGTATATTCTTCAAGGGCGCATACTTTGGAAACTATCTCTACTGTGTTACCTTTTGAGAGATTCTACTTGTTACAATTCTGTCCAAAGTGAATTTTTAATTGAAGTGCCATTCTAGTTATATATAACTAAATGCTGGGAAAGTGCCTCGTGCCTCCTTTGCATTATTTATAGATCAGACAAGATTGAAGCACCTCTTTCTGGAGGAATATCTTAGGTTGAGATAGTTTTAGGTATTTGGCATTGTTTTTTTAATACTGATACAGCAATGATTAGTTTCTCTAGGTTAAATAGTATTGTAGACTTTATATTTGTATGTGGACTTACAAAAATGGGTTAATTGATGTTAACAATTGAAGAAGCATGAAGTTAATTAAAAGCAACTGCAAGTTTCTTAAATGACCCTGATTCTAGCCAACATCTACCTTTATTTTGAGGAATGAAAAAAATCCATTTGCAAATGATAATCTAGCTAGGGAAGTAAGATCTAAACTTGTGAAAAGGTGATTAATAGCTACTACTCGAGTGCTTGTTAAGGGTCAGGAGCTTTGCTAGATGCTATGTTATTACCTTTAAATTCTGCCTCAACAACCCTTTCTGGCAGGTTGTGGAAATAGACTTGCCTGAGACGATTCAGCTAAACATCCCAGCCCTAGTTTCATGCCGGGTTTCTTTAACTGAGGTCCCTATTGTTAGACATAACAATTTAAGGCAACTCTACAATTTACGTCACCAGGTAGCCTGATAACTTTAAATTATGCAGTGGTTTAGGTAGTGTTAAAGAGTTAAGTAGGTTCCATCTGTTGCCAAAATATTTTGGCATCTGACACTTTTTATCATCTTCACTGCTACTATCCTAGTCTAAGGTACCATTTGTACCACTCAGACTACTGAAGAAACCTAGCTAGTCTCACTGCCTTCTGTTGCCCTTTATATTTGGCAACATCGATTAGATTACAGCATTCCTATGCTGAAAAATGACTTATAGACAAGACCCCATTCAGATAAGTTCCTTCTTCTTTTCCCCGCTCTTCCTTTTAATTACCCTTTTAGCCATGCTTCTTAGTCTTTTTTGTCTTTCAAATAAGCCATGGTGTTTTTTGTTGTTGTTGCTGTTTTTTTGTTTTTTTTTTCCTTCTTTTTTTTTTGAGACGGAGTCTTGCTCAGTCGCCCAGGCTGGAGTGCAGTGGCACGATCTTGGTTCACTGCAGGCTCTGCCTCCCGGGTTCACGCCATTCTCCTGCCTCAGCCTCCCAAGTAGCTGGGACTACAGGCGCCCGCCACTACGCCCGGCTATTTTTTTTTTTTTTTTTTTGTATTTTTAGTAGAGGCAGGGTTTCACCCTGTTAGCCAGGATGGTCTTGATCTCCTGACCTCGTGATCCGCCCATCTCGGCCTCCCAAAGTGCTGGGATTACAGGCGTGAGCCACTGCGCCTGGCCGGTTTTTTTTTTTTTTTTTTGTGAGACAGAGTCACACTCTGTCACCCAGGCTGGAGGGCAGTGGTGCGATCACAGCTCACTGCAACCTCTGCCTCCTGGGTTCAAGCAGTTCTGCCTCAGCCACCGAGTTGCTGGGATTACAGGTGTGCACCACCATGCCTGGCTAATTTTTGTATTTTTAGTAGAGATGGGGTTTTGCCATGTTGGCCACACTGGTCTCGAACTCCTGAGCTCAACAGATTTGCCCACCTCAGCCTCCCAAATTACTGGGATTACAGGCGTGAGCCACCGTGCCCAGCCAAGCCATGGCCATTATCGTTTTAAGGCTGCCTTCTGCTGTTCTGCTTTTCGTAGCGGTTGAAAGCAGCCCGTTTATGACTGATGCTTTCTTTTCAGGTAAGGTGACATTGAGCACCTTACCACCAGTTGCCCCCATGACAGTATTCTAAGAATGGTAAATTAGATTTTGCTTGGATGAGCTTGTAATTATTTTTTGACTTTGTAAATTATTTACATGTCTTTTCCCATTAGAATATATATATTTTTTCTCTCTCCCTAACATTTAGAACTGTGCCCCAATATATAGTAGGTGCTCGATAAATAACCTGACTAGCTGACCACTGCTCTCTGATATTCCTGTGTAACTAACTCATGGACCATTTGCTGCTTTAATAGCCTCCATTTACAATTCTGTGCTACTAGCTGCCCTATGATTAGGGTGAATTAATAGGTGGTGATGCTTTCTTCCCTTACTCACCTAGGGGATGTTTGGAAATAGACATGTTGATTTAAAGACCATGGAGAAGGGCAGGCAGGTGTGTTTGTGTATTTGTGTGGTATGTTGCTGGAATTGGAGCCCAAGGGTAGTGATGCTGCAATTCAATGACAATCTTAAATAATGGAAATATCCTGATGAGATACTAAATGTCTGTGTACAAACATTGGAATAGATGAGATCTGTTTGCACATAACAAGTTATTTTATTTTATTTTTTTTGAGACGGAGTCTCGCTCTGTCGCCTAGGCTGGAGTGCGGCAGTGGCACAATCTCAGCTCACTGCAAGCTCCGCCTCTCAGGTTTACGCCATTCTCCTGCTTCAGTCTCCTGAGTAGCTGGGACTACAGGCGCCTGGCTAATTTTTTTGTATTTTTAGTAGAGACGGGGTTTCACCGTGTTAGCCAGTATGGTCTTGATCTCCTGACCTTGTGATCCTCCCGTCTCAGACTCCCAAAGTGCTGGGATTACAGGCGTGAGCCACTGTGCCCAGCCCACAAGTTATTATTTTGATAGCTCTGATGGTTTTAGTCACCAGATTGGTTGTGTATACAGTCATGATGTGTGTACAACCCTTTTTTTTTTTTTTTTTTTTTTTTGAGACAAATCCTCACTCTGTCACCAAGGCTGGAGCGCAGTGGCGCTGTTTCAGCTCACTGCAACCTCTGCCTCCTGGGTTCAGGAGATTCTCCTGCCTCTGCCTCCTGAGTAGCTGGGACTACAGGAGCCGCCACCATGCCTGGCTAATTTTGTTTTGTTTTGATACGGAATCTCGCCCTGTTGCCCAGGCTGGAGTGCAGGTGAGTGCCACCACGCCCAGCTGATTTTTGTATTTTTAATAGAGCTGGGGTTTCACCATACTGGCCAGGCTGGTCTCCAACTCCTAACCTTGTGATCCGCCCACCTCGGCCTCCCAAAATACTGGGATTACAGGCATGAGCCACTACACCTGGCCTTATTTTTTTTGTATTTTTTTTTTTTTTTTTTTGAGACGGAGTCTCGCTCTGTCGCCCAGACTGGAGTGCAGTGGCGTGATCTCGGCTCACTGCAAGCTCCGCCTCCCGGGTTCACGCCATTCTCCTGCCTCAGCCTCCGGAGTAGCTGGGACTACAGGCACCCGCCACCACGCCCGGCTAATTTCTTTTTGTATTTTTAGTAGAGACGGGGTTTCACCGTGTTAGCCAGGATGGTCTCGATCTCCTGACCTCGTGATCCGCCCGCCTCGGCCTCCCAAAGTGCTGGGATTACAGGCTTGAGCCACCGCGCCCGGCCCTTTTTTTTGTATTTTTAGTATGTTGACCAGGCTGATCTCAAACTCCCAACCTCCAGTGATCCATTTGACTCGGCCTCATGTACAGCCATTTTGATGAATGTAGTTGACAAGATAGGTTCAGAGATATTTTAATAATAATTTAGCAAATAGTGTGTTTAGCATGAAAACTTTTTCTGCAGATAGGTTCTTAAGAGAGTTTATAGAACACGAAAGACTGCTGTTAACAGTGGAAGCAAATGGTGCAAAGGGTAAAGGAAGGATGAAGGGAGACTGGGTTAGGTTGTTGGAGAAGGCTTTGCAATAAAGAGGTTTGAGCAGCACAGTGAAGAGAAAAGGTGGATCTAGTTGAGGCAGTGTTTTGTGGAAATAAAACTTGTAATAAAGTCAGTGCCAGCAGTTAGTTCATACTAAGCTGCATAGCACCCCTCACCCCCTTTTTGAGCCCTGGTGTGGGTGGCATGATGTAAATGGCTGAATAATAAAGATTATTTGAATAAAGAGAACAAAGGCCAGGAGGAGGGTGGCAGCAAGAGAAAGGAGAAAGGTGGGAGATTTTGGAAAGAGAAAGGCTATAGTGGTATGCTCTAGGTTGTATTCTAGTTTTTATCAACAATTGAAAGTGTAGTTGGACTGCTTATGGTATGTTTGGTAACTTGAATCTGCATGCAGTAATTAATGCCTTGGATGATGGTCAGGATCTGAAAAAATCTTGATAGCCTGAAAAAGAAACTTAGTATCTATCAAGATGGAATTGACTAAAGTCAAGTATTTACACTAGTTTAACAAGTAAGCTGTGATGTCAGTAATGTGTGGTTGCCAAATAAGCTAGGGTAACAGACAATATGTAAGAGTGGTATGGTGTCTAGAAGTGGAAAATTAGTAATAAGCTCCAGTTTATTCTAGAGTCCTGTTTCAGTCTGCACTGACAATATTGTGTTAGAGTGTCACTCTATAGTGACACTTGTCAGTATTTCTTGGAGGTATCAGGGAAGCAGTGATTAGCCAAGCATAGGGAACAGCTGAGTCATGTGCATGTGTGCCAGGTATATGAAATGCTGTCATTTGGGGGAAATAAATAGGTTTATTTAAGGAAGTAGATTTTGGCTCATTGTGAAGAAGGCTTTATAATTAAGAAATCTTTAGGCCGGGTACGGTGGATCATGCCTGTGATCCCAGCTCCCAGCATTTTGGGAGGCTGAGGCGGGCAGATCACCCGAGGTCAGGAGTTCGAGACCAGCCTGGCCAATGTTGTGAAACCCTGTCTCTACTGAAAATACAAAAATTAGCAGGGTGTGGTGGCGCACGCCTGTGGTCCCAGCTATTAGGGAGGCTGAGGCAGGAGAATCACTTGAACCGGGGAGGTGGAGGCCGCAGTGAGCTGAAATCGCGTCAGTGCACTCCATCCTGGGTGTCAGAGCGAGACTCAGTCTCAAAAAAAAAAAAAAAACTTTAATGTGGATGGCTTTGGAGGTAGTGACTTTGCTGAGAAGAGTTAGGACTAAGCAGCCTCTTCTGGATCAGATTCCAAATTTGACATTGCTGAATTTCTGAGAATTTGGTGATTACGAAGGAAGGACTTAAAAGTGATTTAAAATTTTGAGGCTTGATGACAGGGATGTTCCAGACTGTACTACTGTTTTGGTGTTCTTAAAAACTGAAGCCTCACATTGATTCATGATCATAATTAATCTTCATTTTCTGTTTGCTTCATCTCACTGTGGTATTGAGCTTGAAAGCTAGATTTTCACAATTAACTTAAGATCCAGGGCCAACCTTTCTAGAGTAGGAAAGATGAGACTTTTTTTTTTTTTCTGTGCTCATGTTTTTATACCACTGTAGTGACCTGATACATTTACCTCTTGAATTAGGGTTTACTAGTATTAAATTAGAATCTCTTATTCACATTTGTTTTTTGTATTGCCCCCTTCACCATCTAACTCACTGTTACCCATCTTGCTGGGATAAGTGGTTTTTTTTGTTTTTGTTTTTAGGGTGATAGAGTGTCATTAGCGTAAGAAAGGTTAAGCAATTCAAGTATATGTACAAAAAAAGCATGCGGAATCCATAGATGGGGCGTTGCTTTAGGAAATGTTAATTTCTAGGTCCTACTTCTGTTATAGTTGGACAATATACCCATAGAGTCTCCTTACTTTATTCGTTTAATGACTTACTTTCATTGGAGAGCCAATTTACTCTCTGTGTTACCTATAATAGTATAATTGTTCCAAGTTTTTTTTTTTTTTTTTTTTTTTTTTTTTTTTTTTGTAGAGACGGAGTCTTGCTCTGTCGCCCAGGCTGGAGTGCAGTGGCACGATCTCCTGCCGCCCAGGTTCAAGCGATTCTCCTGCCTCAGCCTCCCGAGTAGCTGGGATTACAGGTGCCTGCCACCACTCCCGGCTAATTTCTTCTGTATTTTAGTAGAGACGGGGTTTCACTGTGTTGCCCAGGCTGATCTTGAACTACTGAGCTTGGGCAATTTGCCTGCCTCGGCCTCCCAAAAGTGCTAGGAGTACAGGCATGAGCCACCGTGCCCCGCCCAAGTTTTTTTAATTGAAAAAATGGGGGTAGGGAGGAATCAGCAGTTTATTTTATAAATCCTGCTAAATCTTTGTGTTATTTATGTTGTTCAGAGACCATATCCATCCTTTGTACTTTCTACCTACCATGCCTTGGCTAACTTGATTAGCATCAGGGTTAGTGATGATGGGTAGGAAAGAAAAAAATGGTCTTTCTGTAGATAATAATGGAAACGGTCATTAATAATTTGAAGCAACATTGTTAATGTTGATGGTTAATGGAAGTGTTGCCTATGTTACAGATTAGCTGTCTTCTCTATATTTCTTTGATGGTTGCCTTGATGGAATGTTTCCATTGTCTTTTGTTTTGCCTTTGCCTCCTAGATTTCTTACAAGGATTTTGGTTCCTCTTAATGGTGTATTTTCTTGGTAGAACTAAGAATTCAAGTTTTTGTTGGAAGTTTTTTAGTATTAGGTATTTTCTTATAGTTAATAGCTCCTGTTTTTAGAGCGTTTGGAAAATACCAGTTCCTCCCTCATTATACCAAAATCCGTCATCCCCAGAATTACTCCTGTTTTCGCCTTTACACACTTGGTATTTCTTTCCACCTTTTCCTGATATTTTAATTGTTTTTGTGAATTACTAGAATTAGTGATTGGATGACCAATTTGAAAACCACTGATTTGTTGCTAAGGCTGGCTGCTTGATGTTAAATTATAAGAATCTAGGGAATGCACATATTTTAAAGTAATTTATTGTGTTCTTAGTTTAATTTTATTTGTAAAATAAGGCATTATAATCTACTTGTCCGTAATTCTGTGCAATGATGGATTCAACCATAGCTCTGCTACATTCAGGTAACATATTTCAGCGTTAAAGATTATTAGTCTGATGGAAGAGAAAGACATGAATGCTATGTGAGAAAACAAGTATGTGGCAGGAGTTTTCAACCTCAGCACTGCTGATCTTTTAGACTAGATAATTATTTGTGACAGCCTGTCTTCTGAGTTGTAAGATGTTTATCAGCATCCTTCTGTCTACCCACTAGATACTAGCAGCAAGTCCCCGCATCTTTCCAAGTTGTGACAATCAAGAATGTCAGATGACTTCTGGGGGGCAAAATCACTTCTGTTGAGAACTGTTGGTCTGTGTTAACATGGAGGAGTATTTTGTTGACCCTTTTAGGATTTATGGATTGAAGTATTGGGTGGTTGAACTCAATTTACAAGTATCCAGAGGAGTTTGTGTGGTAAAAGTTTCAGGGAAGGAAGGCAATATCTTCAGAGCCATAGGAGTATAAAAACTGCATGTGGCCTGGCGTGGTGGGTCACACCTGTAATCCCAGCACTTTGGGAGGCCGATGCGGGTGGATCACAAGATCAGGAGTTCAGAGACCAGCCTGGCCAACATGGTAAAACCTTGTCTCTACTAAAAATACAAAAAATAGCTGGGTGTGGTGGCAAGTGCCTGTAATCCCAGCTATACTCGGGAGGCAGAGGGAGGAGAATTGCTTGAACCCAGAAGGCAGAGGTTGCAGTGAGCCAGGATAGTGCCACTGCACTCCAGGCTGGGCGGCAGAGCAAGACTCTGTCTCGGGAAACACACACACAAAAAAACCCCGCGTGTTTAAAAGTTAATATAAAAAGGTATTTGAGAGAGAAAGGAGAAGTAACAGGAGTCATCTTTCTAATTTTTTTAACCTTGTGCCTCTGGCATAAATGTAGAGAAATGGAGATAAACCTGGGATCAGGATGGCCACGCACTTGAATAGCCTGTACAGAATAGTGGGGTAGAAAACAATACATTTTTCTGAACTAGAGGTATGGTGTTTGAACCTTATTAAATTTTGACAAGATGGAGAAAGGGACAGGGAGGACTCAACTTTCTGAATTACATGTTTTCTTCTGTTATACCTGCTGTACCTAGCAAGAATGGGCATAATAGAAGAATGGTTTCTTTTGCTATAAGGTGGTTCTATAAAGTTGTATGGAAATTGATGTTGGTTCTTTAGTTTGTGTAGCTCCACATGTAGAATAGATTTTGAGGTTAGGTGTGGTAGGATTCATCAATAATTTTTGCCGCTGCTGCCACCATTATTAGTAACATAAATTTTGAGGTGGTAATTTTAACCCGTATAATCCACTTTTCTAGATTACTTAGATACTTTTGAACTTGGGTTTGTAAATAATACTAATTGGTTGATTTGTCATTTTAACACATTGCTTTTTGCCTCTGCTTTATGGTAATCTGGGATATGGTTACTTGAAAATTAAATTCACTTTTTACTGTCATTTTAAAGTTGTTTCTATATCCTTTTGCTGTGACCAATCTACTTTTCTTTCTCCTTCATAACTTTGTTATATGCATAATGAAAGTGAAATGGGGAAAAAGTACAGTTGGATTCAGAAATAAAGCTGTCTTTTTAGACTTAAATATTTGAAGCCCAAAATTTCTTATTGCAACTTTTGATAAGAGGAAGGGAAGATGGAAAAATAGATTTAGGTGCTGGTTAACAGAAAGGCAGAGATCTTGCTGATCTTGGGATCAGTTTTCCTTGTGTGAGAGTAACTGGTTGACGGGATGAATTTAAGTAAAAGTTAAGTTTTTGAGGAACTGGCACTTTTTGAATTTAAATAAGCTGCTGCAGATCTTATTTCTAATTAATCAAGTAAAGGATTTAATAACCTTTTATTTGCATTAAATTGGTTCATAAACTTGTCCAATGGGTCTTGTTAATATAATCTGTTTCTCATAATTCCTTTGTATGGGAATTAAGGTAAACTAGTTTTTAAAGGATGATTTGCTCTTGTGTATCTTTTACAATAAACTCTTCTAGTTGTATATTATAAGTAATTTAAAACATGATGCACTTTTTATCTTTTCAGTATAATAATCATGAAATTCGTTCTGGAAAACACATTGGTGTCTGCATCTCGGTTGCCAACAATAGGCTTTTTGTGGGCTCTATTCCTAAGAGTAAAACCAAGGAACAGATTCTTGAAGAATTTAGCAAAGTAACAGGTAAGTTGGATTTATTTGGAATGAGGTGCAGCTTTTAATAATGAAGATAATAGCATATTTCTGTGTGTTAGGCATTGTTCTAAATACAATTATTGACTCATCAAATCCTCACTACAACTTTATAAAATGTAGGTAACCCCATTTTTCAGATTAGAAAAACAGGCATTCGGGGATTTTGGAAATAACTCGCCAAATGTTATACAAGTTAGTAGAGAATACAGCTAGGATTTGAATTCATTCTGCAAAATCATTGTTCTTTCCATGTTTTGGAAGATTGTATTTCTTTGTGTGTTCTTTCTCTAGGTGTTAGTTGATGTTCTTAGTGGAATTGTGTGAATAATGATTGATTTTCTTCAAATTACAGGAATAATAAGTATTGCCATAGCAGAGTTGTTTTTTTGAGACAGTCTTGCTTTGTCGCCCAGGCTGGAGTGTGGTGGTGTGATCTTGGCTCCCTGAAGCCTCTACCTCCCAGGTTCAAGCAGTTCTCCTGCCTCAGCCTCCTGAGTAGCTGGGATTACAGGCGCGCACCACCACACCTGGCTGATTTTTGTATTTTTTGTAGAGGTGGGGTTTCACCATATTGGCCAGGCTGGTCTTGAACTCCTGACCTCCAGTGATCTGCTCACCTCGGCCCCCCAGAGTGTTGCGATTACAGGCGTGAGCCACCGCACCTGGCCCATAAACAGAGTTTATATATTGTCAACATGATAAAAATTTTTTTGAACTGTAAAATGTCTTTTATAATAACTTTTAAATGACAGGTTGCTTTTATTAGAAAATATTTTGGTCTGCCAGCAGGGTCTAACAAATTATCAGCCTGTTATCAACCTTCAGGACACTGGAAATTTTTATGCAGTACTTATAACTTCTATTTTATTTGAAATAAAGCCATTGATATCTAAGACCAGCAAAGTGCCATTAAAAAGAATTTAAGTGTTTGCATAATAAAAAAAATAGCCATGTTTGATCTATACTGCTGTTTTCTTACAACAGTTATATGAAGATTTTTTATCTGCCGCTCTGATTTAATTAGTGAAAGCAAAAACAGTCCTTAGGTCTAATTAAAAGAACAAATGTTCTTTTCTGGAGATTTCTGTGTTAAAAAAATCGGAAACAGATTAGGAAAATAATCTGGACCTAGTTTTTGATAGTCTTTTATAAAGCTGTCTAGTGAAGAAAAGAGATGACTTTTCATTTTGATATTTAAGTAGTATATTAGATAAATCCTTTGATCCAGTTATATTTGCTAGTTATTTTGTCTAATTTCCCTGGAATGGTTGCTTACTTGCAGAGGGTCTTACAGACGTCATTTTATACCACCAACCGGATGACAAGAAAAAAAACAGAGGCTTTTGCTTTCTTGAATATGAAGATCACAAAACAGCTGCCCAGGCAAGGCGTAGGTTAATGAGTGGTAAAGTCAAGGTCTGGGGGAATGTTGGAACTGTTGAATGGGCTGATCCTATAGAAGATCCTGATCCTGAGGTTATGGCAAAGGTAATGATAGTCAAGTTAAAAATCTTTTTTGAGGGATTAATGGGAGAAGGGCCGGGGGGTTGGGGAAACATAAAATGAATTGTATACATTTTTTTATTTTTTGAGACAGTCTCTCTCTCGTTTCCCAGGCTGGAGTGCCATAGTGCCATCTTGGTTCACTGCAACCTCTGCCTCCCGGGTTCAAGTGATTCTCTTGCCTCCCAAGTAGCTGGGATTACAGGTGCCCGGCACCACACCTGGCTAATTTTTGTTATTTTTAGTAGAGCTGGGGTTTCACCATGTTGGTCAGGCTGGCCTCGAACTCCTGAGCTTGGGATCCACCCACCTCAGCCTCCCAAAGTGCTGGGATTACAGGTGTGAGGCTACTGTGCCTGGCCCTGTACACATTTTTTTAAACCATATTTTTGGAGTTGGGAGAAATGTTCTTTACTAAGGGACTAGGCAGTGCACACTGGAAATACCATGGGCCTACAAAGTGAAAACAGAAATTGATTCGTGGATACTTAGCCATAATTGTATAGCCATCACAATCTTATAATGAAGTAGCGTACATGCTGTAGACAGTTCACTTCCATTTTGTGTGTTTTTTAAGAGCAATTTGAGTTTTTGAGAATGGCACATTAGTTTACATGGTTTTGGGGTTAAAAATCTTACTCCTAAAAATAGTAAATTACACTGGCCCCAGCAGAGCTGCTTGCAGTTACATTTAGCCATTATTAGGTATCTTGGTTTCAGCAGTCAGTGGAGACATTCTATGAGAATAAACATTCCTTGAGTCAACACTTTATTACACATTAGTGCAGTAATTTGCAGTTATTGTTTCTGTCTTTTGTCCTCTTTTTTTCTTTTTTCGTAAGAGACAGGGTCTAGGTCTCTGGCCCAGGGCTAGAGTTCAGGGGCATGATCATAGCTCACTGTAGCCCCAGGCTCGAGATCTTCTCACCTCAGCCTCCCGAGTAGCTAGAACTACAGGTGTGTACCAACATACCTGGCTAATTCTTAAAAAAATTTTTTGTAGAGACAGTTAGTCTCCCTGTGCTGCCCAGGCCGGTCTTAAGAACTCTTAGCCTGAAGCAATCCTGCTTCCCAAAATGCTGGGATTACAGGCATGAGCCACCATGCCCCAGTTACCCTTTGTCTTTTAAGAATTCTCCCTTTATTTCTTAGAGGTTAGGTGTCAGATACCACTAGTTCAGTTAAATTGAGGGTAATGTGAATTGCCAGGGAACTATAAATATTATTGAAGGATAAGTGTTCTTAGAGAAAAGAAAATAGTTAGGATTCTTTTTTCCTCTGGCCTGTGAAGTCTCACTGGGTTAGCACTTTAGATTAACACATTCAGATGGCATTCAAGTATTTTAGGAGGAAGTGATCATGTTAGTGAAAAGATTAAATTTTGTAATTGTACTTTGGGAAGCTTTCAGGATTGAGAGAACAGTTTATCTTATTTTGAACATTCCTTCCCCCTTTAAGATTTCAAAAGCAAGTTCTAATTAGTTTTGATCACTTGTGTTAAGTGCTAAACATTCAATAGCTCTCTTAGAGGGCATGGTATTTACTTTGTTAGGAAAAGATTATCTTTTTTTAATTGCAAAATGATTAATTAATAATTATTACTGATGTAGCCTGTAGTCTACATTTTCTTTTTCATAGACTTCATTAGAGCAGTTTTAGTTTTAGGTTTATAGCAGAAAGCACAGAATTTCCATATGACTTCTGCCCCCTACACAGGCACAGCCTTCCTCACTGCTAGTATCCTGCACTGGAATAGTATGTTTTTTAAAATTGATGGACATAGATTGATCACCCAAAGTCTATAGAGTACATGAGGTCTCACTCCAGATGTATGTTCTGTGGGTTTGGAGAAATGTATAACCGTGTTTCCATCATAGTATTATACAGAATAGTTTCACTGCCCTAAAATTCCTCTGTCCTGTGCTTAGTCATCCCTCCCCATTCAACCACTGTCAGTCACTGTCTCCCTAGTTTTGCCTTCTCAGAATGTTACATAGTTGGACCATACATTATGTAACCTTCACATTGTCTTCTTTCTCTTAGTAATACATATTTAAAGTTCTTCTGTGTCATTTTGTAGCTTTTTACTTACTTCTTTATATCAGTTATCATATTCCTTCTGTACGTGCCACAACTGTCCATTCCCCCACTTAAGGACATCTTGGTTTCTTCCAATTTTTGGAAAATTTTTTTTTTTCTCTTTTGAGACAGAGTCTCTCTCTGTCACCCAGGCTGGAGTGCAGTGGCACGATCTCAGCTTACTGCAACCTCTGCTTCCTGGGTTAAAGCATTTCTTATGCTTCAGCCTCCTGAATAGCTGGAACTATAGGCACGTGCCTTCGCACCCAACAAATTTTTGTATTTTTGTAGAGACAGGGTTTCACTATGTTGGCCAGGCTGGTCTCGAGCTCCTGACCTCAGGTGATCCACCCGCCTCAGCCTCCCAAACTGCTGGGATTACAGGCAGGAGCCACTGCGTCTGGCAAATTTTTGGCAATTACAAATAAAGCTTACTGTAAACATCCCTGTGTAAGTTTTTGTGTGCATGTAAGTTTTCAACTCTGGGTAAATAAGGAGCAGGATTGCTGGGTCATATGAAAGTGTGTGTTTAGTTTTGTAAGAAATCGCCAAACTGTCTTTCAAAAGGGCTATACCATTTTGCATTCCCACCAGCAGTGAATGAGAGTTTCTGTTGCTCTACATTCTTACCTGCATTTATAGTGTGTTGGATTTTGGCCATACTAATAGTTTCAACTTGCAGTTCCCGAATGACAGATTATATTGAGCATCTTCATGAGATTCTTTGCCATCTGTGTATCTTTTTTTGCAAAGCATCTATTTCAGGTCTTTCAACATGATCTAGCAATTCTGCTCCTTGATATTTACCCAAGGAGTTGAAAACTTTTTTTTTTTTTGGTATTCTGACGTTCTTCTAATGGATTGTGATTTAAGTTAACTTTGTAGGATAGGGTGGTAGGGTGGTGGCATCTTAGAAATTGAACTCTTTGGAAATAATACGGGGTTTTTTTTTCTTCCCCCTAGGTAAAAGTGCTGTTTGTACGCAACCTTGCCAATACTGTAACAGAAGAGATTTTAGAAAAGGCATTTAGTCAGTTTGGGAAACTGGAACGAGTGAAGAAGTTAAAAGATTATGCATTCATTCATTTTGATGAACGAGATGGTGCTGTCAAGGTAAATATGGTGGAATTATAGGCATCTAAATCAGACTAACAACTTCTAGTCATCTTAGAATCTTAAAATAGTTTTACAAATTGGAGGAAACTTGGAAGTCCATGGAATCCACTCAAACTAAAACCTTTTGGTTTTAGTGAGCTTGGCAGTTTTCTAAGTAAAAATGAAAAATAGTTGAAGATCTGCATCTTTATATAAAATTATCTGTCTACAGGGGGCTTTCTGTTGTCCTTCCCGCATTAATGATAATTGATTTTCTAGCTTTAAATGAATCATAATTGTCTGGAAGTCCTATTTTTATATTGACTATTTAATTTTTTAAGGCTATGGAAGAAATGAATGGCAAAGACTTGGAGGGAGAAAATATTGAAATTGTTTTTGCCAAGCCACCAGATCAGAAAAGGAAAGAAAGAAAAGCTCAGAGGCAAGCAGCAAAAAATCAAATGTGAGTGAAATTTGTATACTTAAAAATTGTATAAATTTTAATATTGTTACACTAATTGGAAAATAACAGGTGTTGATCAGACTTGTTAAACAAATGCATAATATCCCTTTAAAGAAGACTTGAACGCTTTGAGTCATAGGGAAACACCAATGATCTAAAAAAGTATTTATTGAACTCTTACTATTGACCATATTTGTGAAAATAATCAGAATTGTAAATAAGTGGAATTTTGGTAAATTGGCAAAATGAAAAATCTGTGTAGCATTTTTTTGTTTTGTTTTGGGAGACGGAGTCTCGTTTTGTCGCTAAGGCTAGAGTGCAGTGGCACTCTTTCAGCTCACTGCAACCTCCACCTCCTGGGTTCATGGGATTCTCCTGCCTCAGCCTCCTGAATAGCTGGGTTACAGGCATGCACCACCATGCCTGGTAATTTTTGTATTTTTTTTTTTGGAGAGGTTATGTTTCGTCATATTGACCAGGCTGGTCTTGAACTCCTGACCTCAGGTGATCCGCCCGCCTCTGCCTCCCAAAGTGCTGGGATTACTGAGCCACGACGCCCGGCCTATCTAGCATATTTTCTACGTATTTTATAGAATGTTCTTTTGAAAATGTCTTAAATATTAGCCGTCCAAACATCTTCATATGTTTGGTTAAAGGGTAGAGAGTTTTTTCTCTGAGAGGTAGGAAATACTAAATCTCTATTCATGATAGACTGTTTCTTCACCAGTAGTGCCCGTTGCCACCCCCAAAATTTCATGTGCCATGGATGGATTTTGAAAATGGAATGAGTATTAAAATTATAACAGTGTGATAAGAAAACAAGTAGATGTGCAATGAGTTATACTAATTAGGGAGACCTTTTTAGAGAATCTGTAAATAGGTATCTGCTTAAGACTGAAGGAAACAGTTGGGAAAGAATTGAAGTTAGCTCCTAAAAAGTTAGTCATTGATTTCCTAGAAGAGGGGTAATTGTTGTCGAATGTGAGAACAATAATCACTGTTAATACTATTCAAGGTTAATTTTCTGTTGATTGCCCTGTTTGGGATTCAAAAGGAGAGGATGCTTCTACATATTTCTGTTACTTTTTAATCAGGGAATTGATCAAGTTCTGGTTTCTGCAGTTAATTGTGCAGTTGGACAAGTTGGCAAGCTCTGAGCCTCAATTTCTTCAATTCTAAAATGGGATCAGACTTAATTATGTAATAGCTCTTGTACTGTGATTATCCAAGTGACCCATGCTTGTTCTGGGACCAAAGAAAATATATTTTGTAGGTTTGATGATAGTGTAAAAGAAGGAAGACTACAAAAGGGTTAGTTTTTTTTTTTTTTTTTTTTTTTTTTTTTTTTTTGAGACGGAGTCTCGCTCTGTCGCCCAGGCTGGAGTGCAGTGGCACAATCTCGGCTCACTGCAAGCTCCGCCTCCCGGGTTCACGCCATTCTCCTGCCTCAGCCTCCCGAGTAGCTGGGACTACAGGCGCTCGCCCCTGCGCCCGGCTAATTTTTTCTATTTTTAGTAGAGACGGGGTTTCACCATGGTCTCGATCTCCTGACCTTGTGATCCGCCCGCCTCGGCCTCCCAAAGTGCTGGGATTACAGGCGTGAGCCACCACGCCCGGCCAAAAGGGTTAGTTTTAATGCTCCATATTGCAAACTCATGGATATACTAAAGGCAGTGTAAAATAACTTTTTTATATTTCTTTCAGAAGACAATATATGGTTAATTTATTAAAGCAGCAGAATGTAAATACAGGAGATTATATTAGATAATGTGATTAGAGCAGTTAAATTGGTTACTTGATAGAGGGTGATGCTAAATAGAAGGTGGAGGATGTCTGTTAATATTTGAAAAGGAGTACACATAAAAGGGATGATTGCATGTTACTTTTGTACTTTAACTTGCTACAGGCCTTTTTTTTTTTTTTTTTAAGTTTAAGCACATATTCCTACATAATTCTCATTGTATTCCAATGAGTTAGGTACTTGTCTCCCTTAGTTTGAAATGAGGAAACTGAGGCTCAGAAGTCAACTTGCTTGAGGTCATTCACATAGTAAGTAGTGGAGTTGGATTTGAATT